>NW_026861016.1:0-144933 GCF_026571515.1 Ruditapes philippinarum
CTCGGCTAAAGCCCTCGGGTCCATTATTCATTTTGCGGGCCGATTATCACCTTCCGGCCCTCTCCTGTCGTGTATTAACCTCTTAGTAAGGCCCAAAGTTAGAATTCTGTTCCACGGTTTGGCATCCTTGGCAAAGATTAAGAGATTAATACACGGCAGGAGAGGGCCGGAAGGTGATAATCGGCCCGCAAAATGAATAATGGACCCGAGGGCTTTAGCCCGAGGGCCATTATTCATTCAGGGCCGATTATCACCTTCTGGCCCTACTCTGACGTGTATTAATGTCTTTAATACACTTGGTAAATCTAATAGATCTGGTAGCATTAAAAAAACAACAACAAATAGGATCTACTTTGAAGTTCTTTCGTTGAAATTCTTGTCTACTGTACTCTTCTACTGTTCTGTACAGAGATGTTTACTGTTTGTGTGTTCAAAGCAGTAGAATCTAGAAGCAAGTTTTATTTTCATTTTTTTTTCGGAATGAATTTGTCGTATTATTTCTTCAAATTTCAATAGTAACAAATATGTGTTTGTACTAAATACGCTTAAGCTCTCACAATAAAAATAAAGCGATTCGTGCTGACAACCTACTTTCACTTTCACAGTTAACTGTTTGATGACGTAAAATATGACGTCATTGTTTCAGTTTGTGCACGTGCACATGTTCTGCGGGCTGATAACTAGTTCTCGGCCCCGGGCCGCAAACTCATAATAGGTCACGTGACACTCATAATCAGTTGAAATCATAGGCAATTTTGTTACTATATATAGTAACAAGTGTATTAATTATGGTTTACAAACCAGGCAAAAATACGAAACATCGTTACTTTGTCGTGTTTTCGCATTTGACCTTGTGAAGCTTAAGTATAGCCACGGATGTATATTACAGTAATAAAAATCCGTGGTATAACAGAATGGCCATATTGTTGATTTTTTTGTGTGCCGAAATCACGAAAACATGAAGTTCAATCTCAAAATGTTCAATTTGTCATAATTTAGTGAATTCGTGTGGCGCCCCGTGAAGCAAAAGTACAACATGACACAAAGCGGTCACCATAGGGGTTTGGGACTACCAAAACCGGACAACCATCAAACCCGGACGGCACAGAAAATGCTTAATTTAGTATTTTCTTTGTTCAGTGGTTGTCAGTCACTTTTTTATCAACAATAAATGCATGCTTCTTCTAAAATTAAGTAAATAGATTTATTTCAACCTCCGTAAATGGTAATATTTTAATGTCTTTTTCAAGAATGTTGACGTTGAAATTTGGGGGCCAAGAAAGCAATGCCTGACCTCATATACCAGCTTTAATCATTTGCAGAGTAAACAATAGAATATCCAAAACTTCAGCATTTGATGCTGACATATTGTTTAACATGTTAAAAATAAAAAATCAAAACACCCAAGCTTTTATCTGAATTAAATCGCGTCATGTACATATCTGTCCGGACAAATCGTACTGTAGTGTAGACAATTTAGGTAATTTTGATACCCTCCTTGTCGATTCTCAGATATAAGTGTCAATACATTCAGAAATAAACAAACTAGTTTGTTAGTTAGGATGTACTGTATCAAATTTTTAGGTCTCTATGTTAAAGATTATGAAATCTGTACGGAAAAATGTTCAAAAAGTGTCCGGTTGATGGTCCCCGACCAGTACACTTTAAAAACATTAAATTTTCGCTTAGAAACCGGATAAGTACTGTAGCTTAGGGTCCGTTATGTCTTCTTTCGCGGAAAGTGTAGCTTTCCGGTACATCACTATTCTCCGCGCTTCGTGCAACAAACGTTAGAAAACTGTTTCCGGTCAAATTGAAAACACACGCTATCTATTTATTTCAGAATAAAGAAAATAGTGGCCGTTTTACAAATCTGATCAAAAGGTATGAAATAAGAAAATTTAATATACTGCTTAATTGCTGTTTTACACACTGACATTAAGTATTCTTGACTGTTGTAAAGGCCGGCAAAATTTCTAGACTTTTTTCGGATATGGTTAATTCGGACAGTATACTTCTAGTTATTTGTTCATCAAATTCGTGTTAAAAATATACACGTACCATTTGTTATAATGAAACAAAAGGTTTTATTCAACAGTAATTCTTCTAGATATGCATCCTTGTATGAGATGCCTCAAAGTCAATTCTAACACACTTCAGACATTTCCTCTATCAACTTCAAGCATTTCATAGGCTTATTACTTGATATATGCACAGCATAAGAAAAGAATGCTTATACATTATATGATGTCCATAAATAGCCAAATGACAACAGAAAAAATAATTCTATGCTTGTTGAAGTTCAACATCTTTTTATCAATTCTCTATCTTTTTATGACTATGAGCATGTTACTTTATTGTTAGAATGGAAATACATGTAGAGTAGATATTGATTTTTCTTGCATTATAGTATAATAATGCACAGTCTATCGTTCAAATGTATTGTTATTATCACTTTGTTGTAAATCAGCCGTTCCCTTTATATTTGTTACAGTGTAGAATTAATAATAGAAACTTTTGGCGTAGGTTTGTTAATAATTAATTTGATATAATACAAAGAAAAAGTCTTAATACAAAAAGTAAATAACTTAATAATAAGTTATTTCCTATTAAATTTTATTAAATAAACTTATAGAATTGATGTAGAAGTACAACTGTGTATTTAAACTTGTAAAAGAATAAAGTTAAAGTTAAGTGGAGAAAGAAAGTTTGCGGGAATTTGGAAGAAAGAAAATGTTAAAAACCAATTTAAAACTTTTTTTTAAAGCTTTTTTATACAACGTACAAAACGATTGGACTTACAAAAACTGTTTACAAAATTGCACGAGATACAGACATAGTTGAATTGTTTCGGCTGTTTCCGTGAATTTTCGCTAATAAGTGTACCTTACGGTACCATCCGATACAATACAACAGCAGACGATAACAAACGCCACAGAGACAAACGATAATTGAAGCATACGCAGACATTAAGATTACTTTTCCCGCGACTAAATGACGAACAGTGCGTGGCAAAATGAATAATTAATATAATAAATAAAACCCGTGACATATTGTTACAAGTGGTGTTTACTGTATATACAATATTGTGTATTACTTCAGGTAATCATCTGCTATGGACGGGGACCTTTATGATGAGTTTGGTAATTACATAGGTCCAGAATTAGATAGTGATGATGATGATGATAGCGATGACTCTGGGGACCAAGATGATGTAGAAAAGTACCCAGATTATGGAGGTGCCGATGTAAGTACAGGATACTACTCAGAGAAATGTTAAAATGAGCCGCGCCACGACAAAACCAATGTACTGCATTTGCGACCAGCATGAATCCAGACCAGCCCATGCATTCGCACAGTGATCAGGATCCATGCTGCTCGCTTACAAACCCTATAACAAGTAGAGAAGCTGATAGCGAACAGCATGGATCCTGATCAGACTGTGCATATGCGCAGGCTGGTCTGAATCCATGCTGGTCGCAGACGCACTATGATAGTTTTGTCGTGACGCGGCTCAAATTATCTCCAAACTCTTGTTAGAACAAAAAATTCTGGACAGATTTAGCTTCATCATTGACCTTTTTTATATGATAGATGAAATTCAATTATTTGTTTTAGATAGGCATTAAAGAATAGCATGTTTAGTGTCTGAAATGATAGAATTTGTGATAATTATACATTATAATAATAATAATAATAAAGATTTAATTTAAAGAGGCATCACAATTTGGCATGCTCAGTGTTCCCTATGAACCTAGATAAAATGTACATATATACAGTTTTGGACCGCTGAAATCATGGTCTGCACTTTCGTTTTGGTGATCTATCCTTTCTTGCATAATCACAAGAAAATCACAATTTCATATGTGTTGTTTTTGTGCTTGAAGTTTTATTTGTATGCATAAACATGTGATTTTTTTGCGAAATTTATACATATTTACTGCGCTTACCTGGAGACCTGCTTTAAATTAAACTCTTCAAAAAGTGACACAAAGTGTTCAATTTGACTAATGATAAATCATTTGATGGATAATATACCATCATTTCATATTCACGTTGTAAACAAGTCAGTAAATTACACTAAATGTTGGCTATTATGTTACACTAAATTACACTAAATGTTGGCTATTTTGTTACACTAAATTACACTAAATGTTGGCTATTTTGTTACACTAAATTACACTAAATGTTGGCTATTTTGTTACACTAAATGTTGGCTATTTTGTTACACCAGGATGAGGAAGCTATGGATCAAGATGATGAAGACGCCTCCGACATGCAGGTTGTTCTTCATGAAGATAAGAAATATTATCCGACGCCGGAGGAGGTTTATGGGCCAGAAGTCGAGGTAAGATACGTGTGTGTTGTCCGAGTATTAAATGTTTTAGAAAATACAGACTATTGGCAATTTGTGTATGATATAAAAAAAAAGCAATGACTCAATAAAATTGTTTTGTGTCATAGTTAATTCAAAGAGCTTTTCAAATGCTGTGGCCTGTGTAAGATAGGTTTTTTGGAATACAGTTGTGGGTGGAAAGATTAAATTGACCTTTTTGCACAGCCTGTACGGACAAGTGAAATATTTTCATAACATTTTATAGATTTTATACGGACAAGTAAAGAGATCCTTTAGCATAAATGGACAAGCAAGTCAAAATCTGATA
Source organism: Ruditapes philippinarum (assembly GCF_026571515.1). NCBI lineage: Eukaryota > Metazoa > Mollusca > Bivalvia > Venerida > Veneridae > Ruditapes > Ruditapes philippinarum. Next base: position 4,665 of record NW_026861016.1, read on the forward strand.
TTAGTTTTTGGTAAAACTATCTCATGACTTTGGTAAAATATGCATGTTACTTAAATATAGTAATCAACGATAAAATGATATTATAAAAATGCAATGCTTTCTTGAATTTCAGACAATAGTTCAAGAAGAAGACACTCAGCCTCTATCAGGTAAAGCATTTAGTAACAGAGTGAAAGTTTGGTTTATTTGGTAATTATCTATTTACCATTTAGGTCTGTAAGTTGAATTATTTGAGAGAGCTCAAATATAACAGGATACGAAACTTTGATGTAAGCATATAGAAGGCTGTTTACCCTTATTGTGTAATTGAGTCTAAAAGGCATACTATGCCTCGACAGGAACAAATAAATATTTCCTTCTTTAGAAAGGGCAAACATGAATTTTATAATGTTTAAATAATAGTTTTAGTGCATGTAAGATACTTATTGCCTGAAGAACTGAGCTGTAACCTTTATATGGTGGTTTTTAAGCATGTTAGATGCTTAACACCTGAAGTAAGTAACGCTAAATCTGAAATTAAATGTCATAAAAGTAGGAAAACGTGCACAAAGTAATATTTTGACTTCCATACAAAATACTAAATCACTATAACTGTACTAATTGCTAAAAAGCGACAGCAGCAACAGATGGTTCAGGAAATTGGCCAATGATTAACATTTTGGAAACTATGGTAGGTATAATGGGACATCAAAAATAAAATAGATTTTGAGTAATAAAAAATATAAGCATTCCTGAAGCGTATTGGGCCTTTAAAATGTGTGAAAGTAGATAAGTTAACATTAATGGTTTATAATTTTTATTTTTTCAGAGCCTATCATTGCCCCAGTGAAGAAGAAAAAGTTTTCTATGGCAGAGCAGGATTTACCAGATACTGTTTACAATATGGAGTAAGCTGCATTATATATATATAACAATTATCATAAATTGTCTTCTTGTAAAGACTTTAACTATATACCTATGTTATTTTTGCGACTTGGTAAAATAGTATGGCAAGCCCATGCATATATTTTGATGTGATGACACTTGCGTTATACAAACACAGCATTAAGACGCGCTTAATGTAAGCATTACACAATAAGTCAGTGATAAATGTTTCTTTTTTACTATAAGAGGTTCTTATTGTATGTATGTGATAAATAGAATATTATATTCGTGTAGAGGCTCATTTTTAAATTTATTGAACTTGTTGAAAAAATTAAAATAATGCTCGCCAGAGGTCTCGCATATTAATATGATTTTATTCAACTTATTCAATAAAGTCAGTATTAAACCTACATTCATTCAATATCCTCTTTATATTAAAGTGACATTATGCTCATATTTTCATAGTCAAGTTGAGCTGAACTGACTTTATATTTCCAAAGATTGACTGTCAAAATGGTGTTTGACTAACAGATGATATTGGAAAATGTTTAGGATAAAATTATAAATCTGCCTAAAATGTATAAAGACTGCCCCACTCTTTTTATAAACTAAGCATTATTGGTAAATTCTAAGAGGATATTTTTTCGTTTGAGTGAAATATGGAATATATTTTCACGAAACATGATAAAATGCCACATATTTTCACGAGCCGGTACGGCGAGTGAAAATATGTGGCATTTTATCATGTTGAGTGAAAATATATACCATATTTCACGAAAAACGAAAAAATAACCTTTTTATTTAATTTCATTATCAAAGAAAATGGTAACGAATCCCCTTGCTTGCTACCAACTGCAATTGTACAGCGCGCAGTAATTTATGCGTAAGCACGCGCTGCTTGGCGCAACATTGTGACGTCATGTAAACAACTCTTTAAACGTCTGTACAGCGTCAATTACTGAATAAAAGATATTGGCGTTCGGATTAATTTTCTTAGTTAGACCATTTTCTATCATTCTAAACAGTTTTCAAAACAAAATTCAAGAAAAAGTTGTTTTGTATTTATCAGATTTTTCAAACAAAATGGCGAAAGAAGTCCGTTAAAATAAATATGAGTTTTGACTCCGCCCACTTTCATATTTATTTTTCATATTTATTTTTAAAAAATATGAAATATATTTGACTGATATAGCACCATATTTCATGGGTAAAATTAAATAATAATGGATATTTACAGATTTTCTTTGGATCTGTGAGTTATTTATTGCTTATGTGAACTTGATTATAAAATTAAAAGGAATCATGACAAAATGTTCACTTACTATTGACCCTTAGATGGACATAATGTCACTTTAAACAAGCCTGAGAAGCATTATAAAGTGATCCTTTGTGACAAAACCACGAAATTTCATGTTCACGAAATTAAGTGAATTCAGAGTATATTTTATCAATAACAGGTTACCTGAAGTGATCTATAATTATATTTTTAAGTTTTTTCGCAGAACTTTTTGTAAGTTAATGAAACTCATCTTGAATAATTTTTTCACATGTTTTTCATCTTTTATCTCAAAAAATAGAAAGAGAGAAAATGCGTTAGTATGAAATTTAACAGAAAATTTATATATAATTTTGTGTTTTAGATTCTTGGCAGATTTAATGGACACACCTGAGTTAATCAGAAATGTTACACTTTGTGGACACTTACATCATGGGAAAGTAAGTTAATATAATGTTTTTTTGTTATTCAACATAGGAAAGGCTTGCTTTTAAAGCGACCTTCATTTTTTCTAAAGATTAAATATGTTATTTTTAGATAAATCATTTCATATTATTATCTAATCAAAAGAATTAAGGAGAAAAATGAAATTTGCCGGTGACAAAACATACATAAACAATAAGGAACTCTCTCGATGACTGTAATCTACAGGTCTGCCCTCTGTATTTAAATTAGTAAAGAAAACAGTTAGTTTCCTGATGTTCTATTTTTAGAAACAAACATCACAGGCACATTATAAATGGCTCTCGGGGACGCTGTTTTGAAGACAGCTTCACAGTGATATGATGCACTGTTCTTAGATAAAATTACTAAAATACTTTTAAATACTAAAAAAGTAGCGTAGAGTAGGTAGCAGAAAGGGAAAACAAACACTATATGAGCCGCGTCATGACAAAAACAACATAATGGGTTTGCGACCAGCATGGATCCAGACCAGCCTGCACATCCGCGCGGTCTAATCAGGATCCATACTGTTCGCTTACAAACCCTATTACAAGTAGAGAAACTGATAATGAACAGCATGGATCCTGATCAGACTGCGCAGATGTGCAGGCTGGTCTGGATCCATGCTGGTTGCCAACACATTATGTTGGTTTTGTCGTGACGCAGCTCATTTTATTTTAGGCCTAACAGAATGTTTATTGTTTACATTTCAGACAACATTTGTAGATTGTCTGGTATCACAGACTCACCCTGAGATCAACGTGAAAGATGATAAAGATGTAAGTATTTTTGAAAAAAAATAAATAGTCCATGAATTTAAGTACCCACTAAAAATTTCCTCGTGGGGAAAACCACGAAATTTCATGTTCATGAAATTAAGTAAATTTAGTGTTTGTGTGTTCATGTGATGAGTACTACATGAAAAAAAAGAAAACGAAAGAGAACTTAAAAGTTTGGTTCCAGACTTAATCTGGGCGCAGAAGGTAAAGTCTTTGCTTTATGGCAAATTGGATGTAAAGATTTATTTTTTAATCTTGGATTTTTAGAAGATGATCTACAGTGCTTTTCGGATTTTTATATTCATTTAGGTTATTCATTCTGAAAATATTAAAAATTTAAATGTAATTTATTTATTTATTTATTTTATTAATTTAATTAATTAATTGATTTATTTATTTATTTTGTGTGTTTCAGATAAGATATACAGACACTTTGTTTACAGAAATTGAGGTATGAGAACTTATTTTGTTAGTACTGCTACAGTCATGCTTATTTACAGTATTTGTTTCCAATTTTTATCCCCCTGCCCCTATATAAAAATCACACTGTCCATCTGTCTGTCCATTCCTCTGTGCAACCCTACTTCACAACATTCATGTCCGGACTGTAACTTTGGCGTGCATTGAAGGATTTAAAAAATAATATGGCACAAATGTCTTCCACATCATTTTGAGTTGTTGTGTCTAAGACCCATTTCCCAACCTCAAAAGTCGAGATCACACATCAAGTTTTTATTTCCTCAACTACCCAGTCCTTGATGTTGTATGTGGAACTAAAACTTTTGATCTCTGAGTTTACTATTAGGCTATTGTACAACTATGAGATCAATTTAATGCATTGTCAACTGAAAGGCCAACTAGTTTAGGTCACTTACTTAAAATAACTTGCTCCACACCAGTGTTTGGTTGAACGCTGCCATGGATGTTTAATGATTTTAATGTGATAAAGCAACCTAGCCAGCTTACAGAATGTTCGTGGTACAACTCAGAAGTCTGAAATAATGTACTTGAGGTCTTTACTAAAAAATCATCATATAACTTAAACAGTGCATTGGCATAGTGGTTAAGGTATCTGCCTCTCAACACAGAGGTCATGGGTTCGAGCCCTAATCGGGTCACGGACCATGTTTCTTTGTATGACACCAGTAACAGTTGGTTCCAGGAAGTGGACTCGAAAGTGATTAATATAAGTTGCAAGTACTTGTTTTGCAACCAAGCTTAAATAAATATGTTAAATAAATCAGCTATTCATGTCTCCTATATTTTAATTTCAGCGTGGTGTAAGCATCAAGTCTACGCCAGTAACGTTAGTACTGCCAGACACACGGAACAAATCTTATCTTGTCAATGTGTTTGACACACCAGGTAAATAAGCCCAAGAGCTGAGGTTCTTTTTATACAAATTTTTGTCCTGATCTTAGACTAACTCCAGAGCAAATGTTCATTCTCTCTTTTACAATAATTCAAATCTTTGATGTTCAGAAAACAATACTCAATTTATACAATTTACAGAATTAAAAAGGAATGAACCTCTGTTCATATTATTAAATGTAACATAAATTATTTTCAGATTTTTCCTTTTACTAATTTCTTCACCTGGATGTAAATTTTTTCGTGTAGACATAGTCATATTTTGAAGCGGAGCATGTGCATAACAATTTTTGTAGACATGTTCAAATGGAATTAAGCTTAAAATAAGATTCATTAACTTTAACTTGGTACGCAGAAATGGGTGCAGCCAGGAATTATTCTCAACACTGTTAACAACAAAGTCAATTCTTGTAATCCAAAGTCCCTCCTGGGATTTTTACATAGCAGTGAAAGGCAACTGCTTTTCATCACTGGGCCACATAGGCCCCTTAAAAACTTTAACAAGAGAAATAAATTCCAGTAACATGCTATAATATTGACCCCAGTATTATGCAAATGAGCTAGCACTGATATACACTTTAATCTATTTTCAGGTCACGTTAATTTCTCTGACGAGGTAACAGCAGCGTTACGGATAAGTGACGGGGCTGTCATATTTGTGGATGCTGCTGATGGGGTAATTATCTTTCATTGTACATGTAGTTATATCTGTAGGCAAGCATTCTAGATAGTTTCTTTAAAAATTTACAAATTTATGAAATGGATTTGCCTTAATTTGCTAAATTTCGATAATATATCAATAGTAATGAACTTGGCCAGGTTTAAATTTGGAAGAGTCCATTCAAAGTTTAAGGGATTTCAATATCAGAATACACAAATTGAGCTACAAACTTCATAAGAGCCTGGTCACACTGCATGCATATGCTCTTACATAAGACCTGTGACATTATAAAAATAACACATCTCTCAGGGTAAAATGGCATATTAGCAACTAGAGAAGAGCTGAAATAACACCCAAGGCAGAGCTAAGGGGTGCTGATATGCATTTTTTTCCTGAGAGATATGTTATTTCCCTGAGAGATGTGTTATTTTTTTTTTCTTATACCAAACCAACATTAAATTTAATGTAATTTTTCACCACAATGCAATTATTACTCTGAGAGCCATTCATTATTGATTTTATCACGCAGAGTAGAACGGCCAAGGGAGAGAACTAGAACATTATGTTTTCTTAAGTCTTTATAGATTACTCGCCCCTGGGGAATATGGCAAAAAAATTATTGACCGAGTGCTATTCATTTCCAGGATAATAGATCAAAATTACACCATGTGACGTCAAATTATGCTATACATGTATAGTTTGTTTGTTTGTTTGATTTGGATTTTACGTCACACCGACACTGTAAAGGTCATTTGGCAACGTTCCAGCTTTACTGGTGGAGGAAGATCTTAGGTGCCCTTGCATGCATTTTTTCAGGCACAACGGGCACCTGAGTAGAACCACCAACGTTCCCTAAGCTAGCTGGATAGCTTCCTCACATGAAAGAATCCATAGTCCCTGTCGGGATTCTAACCCACAGCATTGAGGGGCTACATGTATAGTAAAAAGTTTATGTGACTTACAATGATACGAAATGTGACCTATGTTTGTACAGGTGATGTTGAACACAGAGAGGTTTATCAAACATGCTATACAAGAGAAGTTACCTGTGTGTGTGTGTATAAACAAGATTGACAGACTGATCCTAGAACTTAAACTACCCCCCACAGATGCCTACTTCAAACTGAGAAATATTATGGATGATATAAATGGAATTATCAGGTAAAGTGTTAATGATGATATTTCATATTCTTTTAAAGGGACCTCCACTGAGGTCAAAAAGACTTCATATTCTTTTAAAGGGACCTTTGTTTTCAATGTCTTTTAAAGGGACCTTAGTTTTCAATGTCTTTTAAAGGGACTCCGCTGATGTCCAACTTCATAATCTTTTAAAGAAACTCCTCGAAGGTACAAAAGACTTCATATTCTTTTAAAGGAACTCCGTTGAGGTCCAAAACCCTAAAAACATAAAATTTGAATTTATTACATAGATGAGCTGGGGCACTTAAAACAAAAAGATATGCAAAAAATAATTTGGAAATAAACTCAAAATAAATTTAAATCATATTTTTGTGCATTTCTAAGCACGATTTATTTATGCTTTTCAATTTTGGGTAATTGTTCACAATTAGGATAATAATTATTCTGGAGAACAGAGTGAGTTAATTATCTGAAATTTTGCACACAAGTTTTTGGTCTAGATCTACATCAAATGGTACATTGATCTCAAAAAGTTTTTTCCAGTTCTGTCATGTCTTAAAAAAATCTCTGTGGAGTCCCTTCAACTTGATTATTCCTACTATTGCAGAGTATGCACTTGAATTTGAATATGCAGGACATTGTGATTTTAATCAGGGTTTGTACAAATGAGGGACCAGTAGAATTGCTTGTGCTTTATACAAATCTCTTCAAAGCACCAACGCATATTTCTCCAACACCAAAGATGGAAAATTAATACTTGTCCTAAGGCTTAGTGACAGTGTGATTTAACACTCCAGCCAATGGAATGCTTTTATACAACCAAATAAAACTGTTGATTTAGAAATTGTTTGAACAAAAAAGCACTGTCCATAATTTATTTAAATTCTACCGATCGTTTTTTTTCCAGTTTATATACAGAAGAGGAAGGTGGCCAGCAGGTGTCGCCACTGATCGGTAACGTCTGCTTCGCCAGCTCGTACTACAGGCTGTGTTTCACACTCGGTTCTTTTGCCAAGATTTACTCCGACACTTATGGCGGAATTAATGAAAAAGAATTTGCGAGACGTCTGTGGGGTGATATTTATTTCAACAGTAAAACGTAAGTATGTAATTCGTAAATTTAATTCTTTGGAAAATGTAAAAAAATTTATATCATAAGTAATTGTTTGAAAAAATCGTTTTTATCCTTGTCAATGTAACATTTTTCGATCAAAAACAGTTTAAGACATTGTTTTGATAGGTGATAAGAAGAAAGTCTACAGAATTGGCCTACCTAAGATTCTAAGTGAAATTTCATGGAATTTGTTTTCCATGTTATTTTAGCAAATATCAGACCCACAAAAAACATTTAAGTTTCTGGATGTTAAGAATTGTTTTACTTGTATGAATCAAATTCAATTTTGCCAGTTTATGTCACTCTTTTCACTTAAAGTGGCGGCATGGCTGAGTGGTTAACACGTTAGACTAGTAATGTAAAGTTCAAACACCATCAGGGGCAAGTCGTTATTTTCTTGAGCAAGAAAGTTTACACTCATTGCTGAGTATTGTTGGGCTCCAGGAACAGATTCAAAAATGTGTCAATAAGAATATAGCTTTCTACACAATCATACTGAAATAAATTCTATACAAACCAAATGATTTATTAAACGCCATGTGAATGTTTTCAGACGAAAGTTTACAAAGAAGCCCCCCAACAGTTCTGCCCAGAGAAGTTTTGTGGAGTTTATACTGGAACCTCTATACAAGCTGTTTGCACAGGTATGTTTATAATTCTAACACTACCTGACATTTCTCTTAGGTTCGAAGCGTGATATATTTCTCAACAAAGCACTTGCCGTTCTTATTTCCTCCCTCTGTATTTTCAAACTGACACATTGACGGCACCATTTTGAAAAATCTGATAAATAAAAAAAAACTTTTCTGAAAACTAACTAGAATGATAGAAAATGGTCTAACTATGAAAAAAAATACAAACACCAATATCTTTAATTCAGTCATTAACCCTGTACAGTCGTTTAAAGTGTTGTTTACGTGACGTCACAATATAGCGCCAAACAGCACATGCAAAAACAAGATGACTATATCAAATGCCGCTGTATTAGGGCTCTTTAAGTCTTAATTTACTCTGTATTGTTACCATAATTTGTGATAAATTACATTTATAACACCATATTTCCTACAATTGTATTGTTGTGTTACAGATTGTCGGAGATGTGGACGAGAGTTTGCCCCGGGTTTGTGACGAGCTAGGTATATCACTGACCAGCGAGGAGAAGAAACTTAACATCCGACCTCTCATGAGAATTGTCTGCCGTAGATTCTTTGGCGACTTTACAGGTTAAATTCAGTTTTAAATTCATAGCATTGTAGGGGTTGCAACATTTATTACCCTTAAATAACCCTTAAAGGAACTCCACTGAGGTCCGAAAAAAAAAAAAGTTTCACAAAAATCAAGTGAAGCTCAACTGCAAAAGATAACAAAGAAATATAATAAAAGTTATATTGAAAACTTGATTTGTATGCAATTGTTGGATTCTTTCACTTATGCAAGATGGCCTATACTGTTTTGGTGCAAAGTAAAACCAACAATTACAGTTTTGTTGCCTTGATATGATATGTTTTTTTAGTTGTTATGTAACATGACTTTAATATATGCTAATATTCTGTATTTAGGTTTTGTGGATATGTGTGTGGATCACATAAAGTCACCGCTAGACAATGCAAGACGTAAGATTGAGCATATATACACTGGGCCGATGGAATCTGATCTCGCTGATATGATGGTCCAATGTGACGCTGACGTATGTTGTTTGTTTGTAGTGATTACTTGCACTTTCATAATTTGTTATCAATATTGGGTTTTCTTCATGTTTTACAAAAATCATTCTTAGTGAACAGCTTATACAGACAATTGCTGTGTTTTGTCTGACTGTCGGCTTCACACCAGTAATTTTTTACCACCCCACTTATTTGTAATATTGCTTTGAAACTTTAGACACTATTCAGATATAAAGTACAGAGAACTATTGAGCATATTGTTGTACATACACCTCTTGTAACATTTCTTTTGCGTTTTATTTTTGTAATACTCATTACTACAAAAAAAAAAAAAAAACCCTAAAATTTTGTCTCCTTATCATCTATGTCCATTGGATTATTTGCTTTACTATACCACCTCAGGGACCACTTATGGTGCACACAACCAAGTTATACCCCACCCAGGATGCCACATGCTTTCATGTTTTCGGACGTGTGGTGAGCGGAACACTGTACGCAAACCAGGAAGTGAGGATTCTGGGAGAAAATTACACATTACAAGATGAAGAGGATTCCAGGTTCGGTCAGATAGGACGACTGTGGATCTCAGAAGCTAGGTTTGTACTTCTTTATGTATAGTTCACTAAGTTCATTCCGCCAGGGACTTAAGATTCTGTCATGTAAGGAAACTACCCAGCTAGTTTGTATGTCAGTGGTTCTACTCAGATGCCTGTTCACGCCTGTAGATAGGACAACATTGGATCTCAGAAGCTAGGTTTATATTGCTTTAGTTTATGTATACTTTACTTGGTTTTAAACTAGGTTTCATTGCCTTTGGGACAATGATTTTTACGTTTGAGGTGGCTTATCAAGCTTTTTCCTATTTCTGTAACATCATATGATTTACTTAATGTAAAATGTTATCGACAAGTTGATAAACTCCGTATTTAATTGTGTAATAATGTAAGGATAATACCATTTAAAACACAATATGTCTTACTTTGGGGGGATGGGTGTATGACCAGTTTTTCTAAAACACAGTGTAAACAGTAGATTATCCTGTATGATATGCAAGAATAAAATGATAAAACCATGTTTTGTGTATTGACAGATATAAACAATGTTTTGTATATTGACAGATATAAGATCGAGGTAAACCGGGTACCAGCTGGGAACTGGATCCTGATAGAGGGAATAGATCAACCTATTGTAAAAACTGCTACAATTACAGACACATCAGCTCCTGAGGAGGTAATAATGTTGTATATTATCACACCATCCCTTAACTTGTGGAACTTGATAACTTTATTGTGTTCCAGAAAAAGAATATGAAATTTGTTTTATCAAATAAACCAAATGGAGGAGTGTAATAAAGCCATTTAATAAAGAAGATATTGCACTTTGTATATAACTCAAATGTTGTCACATCAAAGTATTATAACCCTATATCCAAACATAGTGTTAAAGCGCACTCATGTTAGCGTTAAACTTTAGACATGTTGATGTAAAATGCTTCTTTTTAACTGTAAAATGTTCTTGTTTTTAATATGTTTGATAAATAAAATATTATATTGGTGAAGATTCAGTACTAAATTTATTGAACTTGTTGAATGAAGTAATATTATGCTCACCAGAGGCTTGCTTAAAATTATTTTATTCAACAAGTTCAATAAATTCAGTAATGAACCTGCACAAATAGAATATTATATTTATAACATACCCAATATATAATGTGAATCACTTTTCATCAATGCACTTATATTGTAACGCTTATATTTAGCGCGTCTTTACACTTTGTTTATATAATGCAAATGACGTCCCATCATGGCCATGCAATACCATTTTTACGGAGTCGCAATAGGTGCACTGGTGTGATATAGCTGTTAATTTGATAACTTAACAGAAGAAAGAAAATTTAGATTTAGAGCATAATTCTTGAAAAATTCAGCATTTTCAGGTTTTTTTTACAAATGGAAAGAGGGCATCAATTTTAATCTACTTGGTGACACTGTATTCAGTATTACCAATACACATTCGGAGTATTTTTTCTACGACATTTCTTGAGTTGTAATATGTATATTTTTTTGTGACATGTACATTCATTCAATTTCAGGTACATATATTTAGACCACTTAAATTTAACACAAGTTCTGTGATTAAGATAGCCGTGGAGCCGGTGAACCCGTCAGAGTTACCTAAAATGTTAGACGGATTGAGAAAAGTCAACAAGAGTTATCCTCTTGTTACGACAAAGGTAAAATGTTTAACATGTTTATGTTATTATATACTTAATATGATAATTACCACTAGAAGATAGTAAATTCTTTTATAGAGTCCATTTCTCATAGCTTGAGGAAAAAGGTTTATTTGTGTGATGGAAAGTGTGTATGATAAATTCAAGAGCAAGTGATTAACTCTCCAGGATGCAAACTTATCATGGTACAATTAAGATTTCAGTGTCACATTACAAAACATTAAATACATTAAATATACTTTAGCTATGTATGACTGAAATACTGTCTCAAATTATTCTTGCATATCAGACTGTTGTTTCTGTTAGTTTTACCCATGTTTGAGTTGTGTGCTATACAGTTTGCATCATTTTAGCCCATTTTGTGAGTGAACTGCATTAAAATGATGTCATTTCAACGTATTAAAGATTGAATCTACGTGCCTAGAATGACGTCATTTCGACATTATGAATGAATTTTTAAATTCATACGCTATTGCAAAAAAATAGCTACGGATGAAATGACATTTATTTCCATGGAAAATTGTTTTATTAAGATAAAGAAATTAAAATATGATAGAATATGGTAGAATATGCAAGAAAAAATATATGACATAATGTGTTTGTGGTTCCAATCAGAATATCCGCATGGGTGAAAGTTTTCAGGCATATGCCTGAAGTTCAGGTTTTTCTGACATATTTCATCATCTTTTACTATTAGATTCTGTAGGAAACTGATTATGAATTACAGTTTTTCCAAATTTTCAACTTGCACCATGTATAATCCGTCCCACAAGTACTTCCCCCATGGGGGGTAGCTCGGCAAGGCCTGTTACAGCCTAATGGGCAGGTCCCCTCGGGATGGATATTCTGATCCGAACCACAACATATGACAGATATTATTATTCTTGTACCACATTTAATGTGGTATTAAAGTTGTAGTAATGATGTGTTATGTATATTTTAGGTTGAAGAATCAGGTGAACACATTATTCTCGGTACAGGAGAACTCTACCTGGACTGCGTGATGCATGATCTCAGAAAAATGTACTCTGAAATAGGTAAAATTGTATTACATATAAACCAGGGCTACCTTAAGGTATTAGCACCCTAATGCATTACCTCCGCTTTGAAGAGTATTCAAATTGGCTAGAATTACTGTTAACTACATTGAAAATGAGGGCCATGGGTTCAATCCCCAGAAGGGTCAACTTTTTTTTTCTTTCTTTTTTTCTTTTAACATTATTTATGTATCTCTCAAGTCCCATATGGGAAGAAAAAAGTGTTGAATTTTGAATTTTTAATTTATATAGGTATTTATTGGCTAAATTATGCTAAATCTAGTAATAAATATGGTACCTGATATTTTCAAAGTGTAATATAATCAAAACTAGACGGTAAAAGTATTTCATATTTTGCAAGATCAACCAATACACTTTTTTAAAAATTTAGGGAAACTTTGAAAACAGGCACTCATTTGGGTAAATTTTAAGAATTTTTTGAATTAGGCTCCCTAAGTAGAAAAATGGTCAGACATGTGGTAAAAATGGGTGGTGTAGGGTAACATTTTTATGCATATTCATAAATTTTAAGTAGAAACAATAATTTTGTTTTTGAGGATTGTTAGATGAATTTTACATTTTGTTTCTTACCAAAAAATTCATGGGAAAACATTTTTCATTAGAATGTTATTGCAGATTATTTAAAGGTTCCTCATTTCTAAAAAGGGCCCTCATAACATCCTAGCTTGAGTTCAGAAAAGTGGTCATAACTTGATTTCCGTACGGTAAACTTTGTTTAAATTTTGCATACAGGTGTACTTTAAGGTATACATCTGACCTATGATGTCAATTCTTTAGTTCCTGATAGTGCCCATTAGGGTCCTAATACCTTAAGTACTTACCGGAAGGTAAAAAAATTAATATGCATTTTGATTTATTGTAACAACTGACAAAGTGTCTTTTAGAAAGTGACCTTTATCTCCCTGAAACAGATCTGTAACTATCCATATGAGTGCAGTGTACATTATCTTGTAATTCTAAAAGTCAACAGTTTTTAAATTAATAAATATTTCATTAGATATAGCTTTATACACTTTAAAATTCTTATTCTGGTGTAAGATTTACACATAACGTTACAGATATATACATGTTATAACATTTTCAGATATTAAAGTAGCCGATCCAGTTGTGTCGTTCTGCGAGACCGTGGTCGAAACATCATCATTGAAATGTTTTGCTGAAACACCAAATAAAAAGTAAGTGACTTTGTTTTTCAACTTAAAATGTGTTTGATTAAATAATTTTTCCTGGAACAAGTTTATTCACACAAGCTTTTAGTAAAACAGAGATAAGAGGGGTATTATGATTTTCTTCATTTAAGGAGAAGGTATGGTATAAGAAACTAAATGGTAGGAACTATTCAGCCATATTTGGTATAATGAAGGGTCTTAGTGATGCAAAGATAAGCATCTGAAGTTCTTCACCACATATTTAAGCTGAGAAGTTGCCAAATAATCTCAATTTACAGAATACAAACAAACATATTGATATGCCTATTTTGACATTACAAAGCAGGACAACCTCTTCTCCTTCATGGATACACATACTATATTCCTATTCCATTGCATGCTTGATATTGAAACCTTGTAAACCAAATATAAACCAATTATCAACAATATTGAATTCAAGAAAGGAGAACCCTGTTATAAGAAAATAGGTTTGAAAGTGTTACTATTGATATCTATTAATAGTCCCTTTCAGATATGATTTCATAATATAATGTAATTCTTAATAGGAACAAGTTAACGATGATTGCGGAACCACTGGAGAAAGGTCTAGCGGAAGACATTGAGAACGAGGTCGTACAGATTACATGGCCAAGGAAACGTCTCGGAGAATTCTTCCAGACGAAATACGACTGGGATTTGCTGGCAGCCAGATCTATATGGGCGTTCGGACCGGATGCCACCGGACCTAACATTCTCGTAGATGATACCCTACCTTCTGAGGTAAAGATTTTTGAAAATGACTGTGTCTTTTGAGTGAGGCTAAAAAAAAGTTGAAGCACCACACTAAATACCGTATTTTAGTATATGCTGGACAAGGCGCTTGAATGATTTTATGCTCATTCTTGCGTTTTCACCAGTGGAAATGCCCTTTAACATGTGTTGTACATCTATTGACTCAGGGTATATGCAATCATGAAAGAGAATGATTGTGAATGATTTGAAAAATATGTCATGTTTCTGCCAAACAGCTGACTGGGCAAAGAAAAAATAATAGTGAGTATTTTCAACACACAGTTTTTCCAAGGACATTTAGTGAACATTTTAACTTACATGATCTAAAAGCCAAAGTCCCAACTATTCACCAGAGGGTTGGAGTCAGAGGTGTATTACAATTTGTGTATGTAGATTTTACTGAGTAGCAGTAATAGTAAAATTAAATTATGATATTTTGCAACAAATATAGATTTTAAAGATATGATTGTGTTAAATGTTATGCGTTGTTATAAACTTCAGGTTGACAAAAGTTTGCTAGGTGCAGTAAAGGACAGTATAGTTCAGGGGTTCCAATGGGCAACAAGAGAAGGTCCCCTCTGTGACGAACGTAAGTTTCTTATTATGATAAAACATATTTTGAGTAAAAGAGATATTGGATTCTTTGGATTCTTTCATGTGAGAAAGCTTGCCCAACCGTGTTGCCTCATTAAATAAAGTTGTTACTTACTTACTATCAAGCCAGCTTACAGAACATAGATGTTTCTACTCAGGTGCCATTTGTGCCTGGAATAATGAGGTGTTCGACCACCAGTAAAGCTGGAAAGTCGCCATATGACCTATTCTGTGTACATGTAGGTGCAAGGTAAAATCCAACTAAAAAAAATCACAAAAAAACCAACCCTATCCCTATCAAACAGTCTTACCCTTAAAATCTCAGCTTATCATAAATATGTCAGTGGCTATTTAGATATAAACACTTATGATAAGGTAGAAATGTTTTAAGTTTTCAATTGGTGCAAAAAGAATTCTAAATTCAAGCCAACAAACATTGTTAAGAGTTTTTGCCTGTTTTTGTATTTCAGCAATACGTAATGTAAAGTTTAAGATTCTGGATGCAGTGATCGCTCAGGAGCCAATACATCGAGGCGGAGGACAAATTATACCTACAGCTAGGAGAGTAGCGTACTCAGCTTTCCTCATGGTAAATATTTGTTTTCCTCAATCATATCTTTCATTTGAGTCTATTTATCTATTAGCTCCAGCAGGTGAGGTGGATTTGACCTTTGTTGTTACTTTAAGTTTTGAATTTCCATGGTGAGCTAAAATCATCTTTCCTGTTTCAGCGCCATATAAACTAAATTGTGTTGGTGCACCATAAGACCAAACCAAATAAACAAATCTTTCATTAATGTTATATTAATCATTATTAGATATTAAATTTAGTTCAGGAAAGAAGTTTTTGCAGAATTTAAGACTTGTTTGTGTGAGAAATTTTTGAAGTATATTGAATATTTTCATAAAAGAAGTAGACAAAGTGTCCTTAAGGTGGTTTTAACAGTAGTCTTTGTGTATGAGTATAGTTTAAACATTATTTTAGCTTGATTGTGATTAAAGCTTTACATTTATTAACCCTACCAGGCTAAACATTTGCATCTGAAATGTAATGTTCAAGATATTCAACTTTTTAAGCAAAAAATTTAAAAGTAAGTACTAACTGAGTACAGAGCTTTCGGGGCCAAGTAGTTAAGGTCATTGACTTTGAACCACTTGCCTCTAACTGCTGTAGCAAGTGTCATTGGATTCTACATGTGAGAAAGTTATCCAGCTTGAGTATAGAACGTCTGTGATAAAGATTAAACATAACATGATTTTAGTTAGGACTGAGCTGTTCAATAGGAAAATGCTGATGTATAGGCATTAATATTAGGGTATGAGTGAATAGGATTTCTCTTTCATTTCAGGCGACACCTAGGATGATGGAGCCCTATTATTTTGTAGAAGTTTTGGCCCCTGCTGACTGCGTGTCTGCTGTGTATACTGTCCTAGCAAGGAGAAGGTAGGCAACATGTATTATTATTTCTTTTACTTTTCTTCTGTTTCCTGCAGTTTTATGGAAAACTTCAGTAGATTAAGGAACATCCATGGCAATATTATAGATATCATACACTGTATTCTACTGAAGAATAATTGTTAGAGTTAATACCATTGGTATTACTGTAGACACTTTACAAATTAAACATGCAGTGTTCCAGGATTGTTTACCAGAGAGGGTTGGAAGGGGGTCACATAATTTAGACAAGGGGTAATGCATATTCTAAAGGGGGTTTGGCATTTAAGTAGTTTTCCAGACATGTTTACACGTAAAATTTTGGTTGATTTTTCACTAGTTCTGTGTGATAAAAGTAAGTTAATACCCAAATCATAGAGAGATATCATTTGTGATCTCATTTTCATAAAATACGTATACCTGTATATGTTTTTGCTATAAGCATTGTAATAATGTTTTATTTGCAAATAAAGTTATTTGTATTGTATTTCAGAGGTCACGTGACCCAAGATTCCCCAGTGCCTGGTTCCCCACTATACACAATCAAAGCTTTCCTGCCGGCTATAGACTCGTTTGGGTTTGAGACAGATCTGAGAACGCACACACAGGGTCAGGCTTTCTGTCTGTCCGTGTTTCATCATTGGCAGATAGTACCTGGTGATCCCCTGGATAAGAGCATTCATATCCGGCCCCTGGAGGCCCAGCCTGCTACCCATCTAGCCAGAGAGTTCATGGTGAAAACTAGGAGGAGAAAAGTAAGTTTTTGTTTAGCTTGTAGTATGTGCCATCTTACCAGGCTTAATACTGCTGGCTGACAAATTTCAAATTTTCATCTTGATAACCATTCCCTAAAATATGTAATTACAGAAAGTCAAAGGCTGCGCACCCGGGCTTTGGTTTGCCCGGCTACAGACTACACATGTATATTCAAAAGTCAAATCAAATCAAAAACAATTAAAGAATATAAAGAATTCTATAACTATCAATGAAATTTTCAGTGTCAGTTTTAGTTGGGCGCTGCCATTTTCTATGTAACTCAGTGGTAATAGTATTCCGATAACAGGACAAGTGGAACTTTTCGGATCAATAATAATCGTTGATTGTTCTGAGTGAAAACTGAAGCGGTGCATAAAATACTGGATCACACCTTTAAAACGGAATAATGAATGATTTTTTTAACTGATTTCCCCGTTTATTGGCTTTTTCTTATTTCATATTAGAAAGTACCAAAATTGGAAGCTGGAGCTGATTTTGACCACTGGTACATGTGGTATTGCTTTAAGTTTTTAACACCCAAAATCACCTTTTTAGCTCGACTTTTCTATGAAAAGGGGAGCTATCCTACTCGCCCCGGCGTCGGCGTCGGCGTTGGCGTCACACCTTGGTTAAGTTTTTCGTACCACCCCACTTTATTTCAGAAGTATTACAAGTATGGCTTTGAAACTTACCATACTTGTTCACCATCATAACCTCCATCTACAGACAAGAGTACATAACTCTGTCAAGGTTTTTGACAGAATTATGGCCCTTTTTTGACTTAGAAAGTGTATTGAGCTTGGTTAAGTTTTTTGTACCACCTCACTTTATTTCAAAACCATTGGAGGTATTGCTTTGAAACTGACCATACTTGTTTACCATCACGACCTTCATTAACAGACAAGAGGACATAACTCTGTCAAGGTTTTTGACAGAATTATGCCCCTTTTTGACTTAGAAAATACATTGAATATGGGTAAAATCCACTTATTGCCTTAACCCTTTGAGATATTGCTTTGAAACTTTTAATGCTATTTCACATCACACAATTCAGTAAAATAATTCTTCACTAAATATCTTAATGCTCATGGCCATTGTTCACTTTAAAAATACAGAGATTCTTGTATTGCCTTTTACTGCAAAAACTTTTTTTATTGGCAAGCAATAAAAAAGTCGAGCGCGCTGTCTTACGGACAGCTCTTGTTTGTTTTGGTATCATATGACCTAAATTGCGTTGGTGAGCTGTAAAACCGAACCAAACAAAAATGGAAAAGGCCCATCCACAATTCCAAAATTCCAGCTTAACATGTGAAAGGAATAATCTTTTTCACAGTAAAGAAATTGGAAATGCTATTAAGTTCATATTGTAGATTTTTAGTGTACTTTATAAACTGTTGTATTGATGTATGACTTGTATATTTGCAGGGTTTGAGTGAAGACGTGAGCATTAACAAGTTTTTCGACGACCCTATGTTGTTGGAGTTGGCGAAACAAGATGTACTGCTCAGTTACCCCATGTAGATGTGAGATTAAAATTCTTGGGAGAACAATTTGGAACAATTTATATACTTATCCATGGACATATTTACAGCAACTAACTATGTACTCTTTCACACCGGTTTAGTGAAAGACAGCAAAATGAAATGCAAAACTAGATGTACTGCTCAGAATCCTATATAGATGTGAAATGAAAATTCTCGGGAATTGTCTTGGTGTGGGCGCGTTCAAATCCATGGACATTGACTGCATATAAAAATGTACACTTTCACACAGGTTTTAGTGGAAGACAGGAAAATAAATGATAGTTAATATACACCAGCATAACACGGTATAGAAATAGGTCGGTTAAAATAAAGCAAATGCTGCCATAGGGTGTGAAGGAAAAAAATCAAATACATATGGCATAATGATGAAATTTTATGGTTTGGAATGCTAAGCTACATTTATCAATTTATTTTAAGTGGTGTTTGTTCTAAAAACTAAGTGTATATAATCTTTATATGTTATCTAATGAATTAATTTCCTTATTGACAGTGAAGAAAATGCCTGTATTTAGTGAAGAAAATATCTGTTTCTAGTGTGATTAGTGAAGAATACACCTGTATTCAGTGAAGGAAAAATCTGTGTTTAGTGTGGTCAGTAAAGATAACATCTGTATTCAGTGAAGTAAACACCTGTATTTAGGGGGGGCATCTGTATTTAGTGAAAAAAACACCTGTATTTATTTTTTTTTTGGGGGGGGGGGGCCTCTGTATTTAGTGAAGGAAACACCTGTATTTAGGGGGGGGGGCATCTGGATTAAGCGAAAGAAACACCTGTATTCAGTGAAGAAAACACAAGTAGCTGTGCATGACCAAAATGAAATAAGGCTATATACAACAGCATAACATTATTGTAAAGGCAGGTAGAATAAATGGGTGTCCACCTTCAAAATCAAAATATTTAGGGGAAAAAAGTTCTTTTTAAATTATTCAAAGCTTTTTGGGATGTCTGAATGAATTGAGAATTCCATAATTATACATGTAGTAAAATATGTTGGTTGTACATGGGTGATTAAGAGAAATCTTATAGATTTCAATGAGATGAGTTTAGTAACAGATTGTTTTAAGAATCTTGTTTGTTGATTGATTCATTAAATAAAATTGCATTACATTTCATAACATTACATTACATTCTTTTGTTGTATGTTTTATTATTCATTACATGTTTCTGTATTATGAATGTCTCTATCATGTGAAATTGAAATTTATAGGTCACATGACAATAAAATACATGTTTATAAGAAACAAAATGTGTTTGTAATTATTGTATTTGAGAAATGAAACAAAATTTGATGCTCTCTGCAGGACATTTTCACCTTATTTTCAGTGGACGAAATAAGGCAACATTCCCAATACAGAAATCGTATTTTTTCCTAATTTCAAAGAAAGTAAAAAAAAATCACAACAATCAAAAAAATTCAAGCTGTTGAATTTTTTAGATAATTTGAACTGTTTCTTTAAAGATGTGACAGGTTATATGACCATACACATGTTAAATAAACTAAAAAGTCATATTATGGTAGATTTTTAACTACATGTATTTCAAATTTACCAAAATGTCGAATGATTTTCCAAATTTATGTCCGGGCTTTTTTATGCTTTTCCCAAAATAGTTGGGAATGACCTTTTCTCTTAAGGTCATTTTATAGTTATATATTTTAAGAAGAGGAGCTTGATATTGCTTGAAATAACTAAACTTCATGTACTATAAGCCTTATGTTCATAGCCAGGTTGTATATCTCGCCCTCTTGATGTAGGAAAGTTCTACATTATGTATTAAAGCAGCATGCCTCCATATTCCTGCTTATTTTCACGAAAATGTATACAAGTAAAATATTGTGAAGTGAACATAGAAATTAATTTACACATTGCAAAATGACACTAACAACCTTTGTTACACATTGCAAATGGCACAACCAATGTAAAATTATCAAAAAAGAGGTGAAAAATAAGCACAAAAAGCTTTACTGCAATAGTAACGCAGTAGGAATTTCCTGAAAAAAATACTTCAAAATTGGAAATTTATCGCACAAAACATAGAAATTATTACACTTATCTTAATCTTTTTACTTTTATAACAAAAAACGCGGTATCACAAGTTTGATTTTTTTCTACATATTTTGGCTCATCTGGAGGCTTGCAGCTTTAAAGCTACCTAAATAAACTTACAACCAAAAAAAAAATGTTTATATATAAATAAAAGAAATAATAATTGAATTCAATTTAAGTCCTGATTAACTACATGACACGACTACGTTAAAGCTGTCAAAAAATTGAGATGAAAACAGAAAAAGCAAATAAAAAACGACGATTCCATGCTACAACTTTGTGCTGTAAATTAAGAATCTCCAAGAACAATTTACAACGAAATCTGACAAATGGTGTTTTAACAGTTGGCACTAGAAGTTGGTGTATTTAAAAAAAAATACTTTTTATATACAGAAAGAGCAATTCACCCATCCGACAATGTCATGCGGTCTTACTGTTGAGCATATTCCTTGGGCCTGATAAAGTTGTAAAGGAGAATGCAATATCTAATCCGTAACGGGATTCCACAAATGGTGTTTGAACGGTTGGCACCAGAAAAATGGTGTTTTTAGGGACATTTTTTCACTTGAAATACAGGAAGAACGAGTCAACGATAGAAATAACGACAGTTTTTCTTGCGTTCGAGCCTAGTGCTCTATATTGTTGAAAAGATGAAGCCCCAAACTAATACAATCGCTAATCTGCAACCAAATCACACAAATGGTGTTTCAACAGTTTGCTCCAAATAATGATGTTTTTTCCACGAAAGTCCATAACACTTTATATAATTAAAGAGCAAATCGCTAATGCAAACAGCGGTTTCATTGCTGTCATTTCTCCTTGCGTTAGACATCTGGGCTTAATATTGCAATGAAGAACAACTCAAAAGTAATACAAACTACTGCGTAACAACGTTTTTAAGTTCGTAGTTTTCATTTTATCATGAATCACTCCTGTTCAAGGCGTAAATTCTTGTATTTAAATACAACATCTAAATCACATTTTCATGAAGTTGTGAGGCCACTGTTTCGTTTCCATTTGAAAAAGAAATAGACCATAGTTTGAGAAGGGTCGAATCTCTACGAAAATGCTTGCGACATTTTCAGTAGATCTTAGAGAATACAGAAAGAAAAAAAAACGCCGATCCTTAAAACGACCATGCAGGCCTTAAATTGCTGTAAAGGAGAACATCAAAATTATTGCAAAGGCCAATCCGAAACGAAATCGGACGAAAGGTGTTTGTACGATTGGCACCAGAAAATGTTTTTTGTTTTTTTTTAAAGAAAGAAATTTCATACTTCAAAGATACAGAAAGAGCAAATAACCTATCTAAGAAACGATCATGCCTTGCGTGCCTCAGGAGGCTATTGTCCATGGGTTAGAGCTGTGTGTCTTATATTGCTATAAGAGAGAACCTCCTAACTTATATAAGGACCAATGCAAAACAAAATCAGACACATTGTGATTTAACGGTTTGCACCAGAAAATAGTGGGTTTTTTTTTAAATGAATAAATAAAATTCATACTTTTTATATACAGAAAGAGCAAATCACCAATCAAAAAGAAAAAAAAATGTCATGCGGTCTTCTCGAGGCCAAATGTTTTCGGC
This sequence comes from Ruditapes philippinarum, assembly GCF_026571515.1. NCBI lineage: Eukaryota > Metazoa > Mollusca > Bivalvia > Venerida > Veneridae > Ruditapes > Ruditapes philippinarum. The sequence goes on from NW_026861016.1 coordinate 27,172, forward strand.
TAAAGCTCAGTGCCTCCTGTTGCTACAGGAATTACTTATCCGCAAGAAAATCAGACAAATAAGGTATAACGGCTGACAACTGAAAATGTTGTTATATGAAATATTTTACACTTTATAAAGAGAAAAAATCAAACGCCTGTCCAAAGAACGATCATGCTAAGCGGAAATTTGGAGGCCAAATTCCTTGTAAAGAAGAACCCCCTAACTAATTGAATTTCTGAGCTGCAACGAAATCAGGTAAATGGAATTTTAATGGTTGACAACAGAAATTGGTGTTCTTGTGAAAAACACAATTATATATATTTTTTTCATTTAGTAAAGCAGATGTCGTAGCTCAAAATGGATCTAATGCACCAGAAAGATTCATTAAAATTCAATCTCAGAATCAGATTCTTTTGTGTCTGCTTTTTTTAAGAATGTTTACATGCGGTTTTATCGGTATTAAATGTATTCTACTAAGTATATATATTATTATTTTGCCACAATCAAATTACAGTTTTACAAATTTAATTGATGCTATCATCACTTTAGTTCACGTATGTAAAACATCAACCAAGTGTGTCTTTCCCAGTCAAAGCAAAAATGTTTCCGTTTTAGGCAGAAATGCTCTAAAAGTGGCAAACATTGTGACAAAAAAACACGGTCACTCTTTTATTATATATTTTTATTCATGTCATACCTTTGCTTTAAAATATCATTTGTAATATTTTTCTCATGACAGAGAAGATGTTAATGCGAAGGGTGCAGCTTTTTATTGACAAGCAGCTACAGGACAAAACAAGATTAACTACGACCAAATGGCACTTTAACTACAAAATAACATTGGGAAAAGATTCCCACTTATGTAAGTAATATCTATCTGATCTTAATTAACAGACATAGGACTATTCTTTATATTTTCATGTAATATGAAATAGCATGGAATTGATGGAGTTCATTTTATTTGAAATCACGTTTACTGTGTGTCATTAAAAAGTGTTGTTTTTTCGACGCACATATCGCAATGATAATTGTTCCATCTTGAGAAAATATAACAAATGAAAGTTTAAAGGCATATGCTACAGTTACTTAACATAAAGGCATATTGAAAACTGTATAACAGACTTTGTTTAAACTTTGAATGCGTTTAGAATCAAAAGCAATGGTGTAAATATGACAATTGCTAACAACACTGCACTTTTACTCTGCTGGAACAGAGATGAAATTACCAGTATAGAGATACATGAAAGCCAGACTTCACGTCTGTGCTCCTTGCTGACGAACTTAAGAATTTTTTATCTTGATATTCCCAGATTTATAGACAAAAAAAATTAAGAAGCTTAAATAATGGAAGATTGAAAAGTGCATTTTACAATTACAGCAGGTAATGATTACGCTTTCAAATATGTCTTAACAGTGTTAGAATTGTTGACAGCTCAATTTAAATCTATTTTTTTATCTTGCAGCCCTTCATATTACCTCTTCTATTACCAGTAGGATAAGTCAAACATAGAAATTTAATGCGTATACAAAAATGCCCCCAGGTTAATATTTGCAAACAAAGTGTGAAGGTTTATCTCCCATATTTACTGCATATGAAACGTTTAGAAACCTTAATGTTTTACATTTTATTAAAAAATTCTACTATATACATAGAATGAAAAGTAGAAAAAAACTGTAAACTCAAAATTTTCCAATAAATTAAATATTATCTTTTTAAATTTTCAAAGCGAACTTAAAAAGACGAACACTAAAAACCCGTTTGGTTTGCATTATTATTGTGGTATATAAACTAAATCTAGACAGATCTGTGAAAATTAGCCACCTTATAGCAATAAGGAAAAGGCATATTTTTAGTCTGCCCTTTTTCAAAAGGGCGGACAACTCTTTGTCCCTTTCTCGCAAGAGAAGGGGAATGTCTGCCCTTTGTCAAAAAGGGAGGACAACTTTTGGTCCCCTTCTTGTAAGAGAAGGGGAATGTTTGCCCTTTCTAAGGGCGGACAACTTTGTCCCCTTTCTCATATGAGAAGGGGAATTCAGTGATGCGTGTATGTGGTCGCACGGTCACTTTCCTTATAACATGTCCTCGATGCATGTATGTGGTCGCATGGTCGAAAATCTCTAAATTAAAACTAAATAACACTTTATAAGGAGTCTTAATAGCCTAACTAGATTTTTTTTTTACTTTTAGTTAGGAGCTAACAAGACTTAATTATTCTGACTCTTAATTAGGTGTTATCCTAATTACTCCTAAATATTAGAGATAAAAATGTCTTATTAGAATTTAGTAACTCCTAATTGCAACAAATTAAAGTTTCTTACTCATAGGAGAAGTAAACAGATAATAACTTTGTTATACTTAATTTAAAGCCAAATTAGTGGAAATAAAAATACATGTATTAATAAGAATTTAAAAATAAAATCTGAAGATCCAATAAGCTTCAAAAGCATAATTATGAAATATATATCTAATTTGAATTTCGTGACTTCTAGCTAGGTTTTAATACAAATAACTATTTTAATCCTCCTAAAGCTTTAAGACCTTATAATTAAGAAAGACCGGTACTGATATTTCAACTTCATGAATATCCGATTTCATTTTCGTGAATTCACGATTTCAGGTTCATAACTTCACGATTTCAACTTTATTAATTCGACATCGTGAATTCACGATTTCAATAAAGTTGAAGTCGTGATTCAAGAAGTTGTTATCGTGATTCATGAAGTTGAAATCGTGATTCATGAAGTTGTTATTGTGAATTTGTTATCGTGAAGTTGAAATCGTCAAAACACAAAGTTTAAAATCGTGAATTCATGAAGTTGAATTAGAGGTGTTAAAATATTGAAGTTGAATTCGTGAATTAGTAAAGTTAAAATCACCGTGAATACACGAAGTAAAATTGTGAATTCATGAAGTTGAAATCGTGAATTCGTTGTTATCGTGAATACACTAATAAGAAGTCGTAAAGCTGAAATCGTAAATTCATGAAGTTATAAAAGCTTATACGAGAAGTTGAAATAGTGAATTCGTGCAGTTGAAAAAGTGAATTCGTGCAGTGGAAAAAAATTGAATTAGTGAATTTGAAATCTGGAATTAATGAAGATGAAATCGGAAATTCATGAAGTTGACATGGCCCTACAAATGAAGATGAAATCAGGAATTCATGAAGATGAAATGTCCCTACAAATCTTTCGTATATAACGGCTTTCTATTACTAGAGCTGAATTCCATTTTCCTTTGACCAGAGCTTTGTGCCTTATATTGCTGTAAAGAAGATATGGAATTTGTAGTCCAAAACAGTATCAGTCAAATGGTTATCAAACGATTGACAACAAAAAAATGATGTAGTTTTTTATGATATTTTTTAACACTTTATTAACAGAAAGAACAAATCGCCAAACCAATATTTGGCCATGCCACGCGGAAATTTGGAGGCCGTTTGCTCTGAGCTTAATATAGTTGTTAAGAAGAAACTCCATACTAATGGAATCTATAATCCTCAACAGGATTAGTAAAATTGTGTTAAAGTGACAACAGGAAATGTTTTATATAAAAAAATACACTTTATATATAGACAGAATAAATAGCTGGCCCAAAGAACGACCATGCCACGAGGAAATCTGTTAATAAGGCTTGCACCGGGAAGTTGTGTTTTTATAAACTTATACGCGATGGTATCATACAAATGTTCTTTGAACGAATGGCAAAAGAAAATGGTGTTTCTACACTTTACATTAAAAACAGATAAAATGACCGGTCAAAAAAAAAACCCCAAAAAGAAACGACCAATTTGTCGTAATTGCTAGAAAAACCTCCAAAAATGTAATTAACTTTCTAATCCGCAACGGAATTAGACAAATGGTGTTTTAACGACTGGCAACGATTCTCGATTGTCCGATATCTTTTCGAAATAGCTTATGCAACAGTATTAAGGCTAATTTTAACAGCAGTGTGTGACATTTTGCTGGCCAAAACAATTAGGGACTGAAAAGGCCCGCCTGCCATAAGCTCGAATCCGTGTTCTTAGTGCATATTAAGTCTGTCTTTCGTAAAAAATGCCACATTTGTCTTAAACCATAGTCACCTATCTGTTTGTCCGGTTTCAATTCAGAATAGCCACTGCAAAAGGCTGGGGTTTACAGATATGTGTGACAAATTGAGCACGTGCCACGTGCAATGCCGTTGGTTCAGCGGGTATTGTAGAAAAGGTACAGACTCTCAGGTTACAAGACAAATGTAATCTCATCACAGATACGGTCCTGTAATAAACAATTCCTAACGGGTCAAACAAGTACATGTATATACTCAATGAATGTCAACATTGCAGTAGTAGCTGAATACACAAATGACAAGAATATAAAAATAACACATGCCAGATAGCAAGCCTTGAACTCAAATAACACCCTCGACGGGTACAATTGCCATAACAGATATGTGTTCTTTTTTTCTTGTACCGAACTAATATTTAAAAACTATAAAGTCGTTCATCAATGGTTTTTATCATACCAAAATTTCCTTTATACAAGGGAGAGAACTAGAACATTATGTTTTCTAAAGTAAATATAGATTTCCCTCCCCTAGGGTTTCGAACTTGACGGAGATTGCCGAGTTGTTACGATTGTAACACCATGAGACGTCACATCAAGTTATATAGAAAAATGTTTACGTGCGGTATAATAAATACAGTTATTACGTTCAGATTGATAAGAAATAATGTTTGCCGTCAAACAATTGTTATCTAAAATGACAGTATATTTGGGAAGATTATAAACTAAAATATTGAAAATGTCCGCGTTATGCGGTGGAATGGAAACTTGTTTTTTGTCTCACAAAAACGTCCAGAAAGGTAACGATATACAATGCAAAACGTCCATATACGAACATTTTGCAGTAAGGGCGTTTTACGGTGTTGCAACACCGTGAACATTACAATCGCAACTTTTCGGCCCTTTCCGTCAGTCATCGGATAAGTTATCATTGATTATAGCCGAGGATGTTCTGATTGTGAACATTATCCAAAAATGTTCCGTACATCAAAGACAGATGTCGACAGTATGCTCTGAACGTCTATAAATATTTACCTAAAGGCTTATTATATACTTTAGAAACGCTATCATTTTTATTCCTCAAAAAAATTTTCCAAAGGAAAACAAACCCTCATTTGTACTATAGCACAAAGGTGACATTTGTGCGTTTTATTCATCTTGTGCGCACAAGATACTATGTCATGGCCACGAGTTACTAAGTCGTGGCCACCAGATAATTAAGTGGTGCGCACGAGATACTTTGTCGTGGTCAGGAGTTACTAAGTCGTGGCCACGGGATAATTAAGTGTGCACACGATATACTATAATATCGTGGCCACGAAATACTATGTCGTGGCCACGAGTTACTAAGTCGTGACCACGACATATAGTATATCATGCGCACCACTTAATTATCTCGTGACCACGACATAGTAAAACGTGACCACAACATAGTATATCGTGCGCACGAGATAAATAAAAGCAGACACCTCTGTGCCACCGTCTATTTGCCAGATTCATGATATATATTTAAAATTTGCTGATTTTGTTATATGTTTGCAATTGATATAAGTACAGTGAATTAGAATACTACTTTGTTTACATTTTGCTACCTTTGCGACACATTACTACATGTTGAGCGCAATTTCAGTTGTTTAACATCTTACATACTCTTAATATATTACCAAAAACATCATTAAACACATGATTGGCAATTCTAAAGAATTAAAAAAAAAGGATTTCTGAGGCATAATGTACCTTTAAATTGGTGAAATTCGATTAGCGATTAGGAAGAATATGGCCGTAAGTAAGGGTCACAGTATGATATTTACTAGTATTACTTTACATGGTTTCCAATGCTTCCGTTCGCCTTTTAAAATAGATCATTTAAAAATTCAAAAAAGTGTCTTGACTTGTGTTAAAATTGCACCGTATGACGTAACATCTTATCAAAAGCACACTGTTAAACTAGAACTCCACATGGAAATAGGCCACATGGTTATATTGAATGTATGTTTTTATCTAGGACTCAATACGCATAAGATTAAAGGCACATCTTATCATCAGATATAAATATTTCTCCTTCTTTTTTGAAAAGCATATATATGTTTTATAACGTTAAAATAATGCTTTTAGAGCATGTTAAATGCTTACCGCCTGGCGAGAGTATCATTTAATGGGAAATAAGTGGCCAATCAGAGTAAAGAACAGATCTATAGACAATCGTGAATTTTTATTTAGTATGTACGCGATGCATGATGGTACGATGATGAAAACGCGATAATTATAACACTGCGTTTTCACCATCGCGACATCGCAATTTCACCATAGTGTTTTCATCATCGTGTCATCGTACCATCGCGTTTTCACCATCGTACCATCGTGCATCGCGGGTAGGGAATAAATAAAAAAAATCACGATAGTCCAAACGGAACAACGTTGATCAACTTATAAATAAGTAGCGTTAATGAGTTGCTGATTTTAATCAGATTGTAAAAGTAGCAAAAATAATAAAAGAAGTATTTTCACTTCCATACTAATTACTAAACCACTATGAAAAACAAACTACTTACCATGGGCAATAGAAGCAAAAGATGGTTCAGAAAATATCAAATGAGTAATTTCTGTACACCAAAAAATAAGATATATATAAACAAAAGAATTTCTTAGGCATAATCGACCTTATTTCTTTAAGTTATCATGACCAAATTAAACTATAAAATAAGGTTAAAGCTGCATGCCTCCAGATGAGCAAAAGTAATTCAAGAAAATCAACTTTGAGAAAAATGCACGAAAATGTTAAGAAAATTAAAAATATTCATAATTTAAACAATGATTTACAAGCTTTTATCAACGAATGACTGATTTTGCAGTATTTATCACCATATTTTTACTGCGTGACTAACGCACTTAGGGCTATTTTTGAATATTTAGACCTTTATTTGGTAATATAATTGGATTTAAAGTGCGGTTTGAAATGTATAAATTACTTTATTTGTTAATATGACAATATTTTTATTTTTTATTACATTTTCAAAATGAACTTGGAGGTATGCTGCTTTAAAGGCACATTTTGCCTCATAAATCCATTTTTATTCAAATATTTAGAAGTGTCAAATATTTGTTTAAAATGTTTTAATAATGAACTAAGTGCATCTTAGATGTTTAACAACTGAAGAAAGTAGCACAGAAGGTGCAGTAATGTGTCATAAAGGTCGCAAAATGTAAACAAAGTTGTATTTTGATTTCCATACAAAAAACTAATTCACTTTAATTATACCAATTGGTAATTTTACAAAAGAAGTAAAAGAAAGTTTATATACCGAATTAGCTATTTTTTGAAACTGTAGCAGAACTGGTAACAAAATTTTTTTTTTTTTTGAGAAATGAAAATGATAGCATATCCTAGGCATAATGGGCCTTTAAAGAGATCTCGCTGACACGGGAGTCTATATAAAACTAAAGCAAATATAGTGTAGTTATCTCGGGAAGTGGGTTTATGAAAATTATGTCTCGTAATCACAAATGTTCTATATCTAGGCCAAATTAACTCACCGAGAATATATATCTTTATATAGCATAGCTATCACGGGTAGTGAATTTAACTTTTTAATATTCAGGTTAACAAATTAGGATTAGTTTCTTTAAATTTTCGTGCTTTGTAGAATAAAAATAAAATATGGGACTACCGCAATTAAAACTTGAGGATATACCATGCATGAATTTAGGGAAATTCGTGTTAGATAGTATGAGAAAACATGACAGGAAATCTATCGCAATGGTAAGTTGTATCTTTAAAATCTTTAAAATTAGGTTTAAAGGTCTTTGACTTCAAACCACTTGACTATCACCTCTGTGGGTTCGAGCCGCACCATCGACTTTGGATTCGTCTATGTAAGATAACTATCCAACCAGTTTATTGAACGTCGGTGGTTCTACTCAGGTGCCTGTTCGTGCCTGAATTAACACACAGAGGGGCGCCTGAGGTTATCCTCCACCAGTGAAGCTGGAACGTCGCGATATCACCTGTACTGTGTTGGTGCGACGTAAAACCCAATAAAAAATCTCTATTTTGTTGGTTTCTGTTACAGGTCACCTTTTTATTTCAGTGTATATGTATCTATTTAATAAGGTCGAAAACTCGAGAAGGTTCTTTTTTATAACTTACGATAACACATGGCAAAAATCTTATAAATATTCATATATTTATAATTTATTTGGTTTAACGGACACTATAAAACACTTTAAATAGTTACAATGGTAGAAATCTTGTATCATTAAGTCATGAGATACCTGGACAGGGTCAAAGATCATAAATTAGCACGGAAGCGCCGACTATATATATATGATATTCCCTAAATCAAAGGCGATCAATAATTCGTTTAACCGAATAAAAAATGATTATTTTTTTTACTAAATATCTTAGCCTGAAACAACGTTTGCGTGGAATTAAAAACTATGTTTTATTATGGTCATCATTTTCGTAATTTTCGATATCTTTCTTTATATGTATGTCAGTCTGTTTTAAAGCAGCATGCCTCCAGATTCATGCAAATTTTCATGAAAAGTTTCAAAATGTATTTGAAAGTAAAATATTGTGAAGTGAACAAAAAAAGTAATTTACACAGTCAAAAGGCGCTTAAATTCAAGATCAAACACCAAAAAAGCTACCGCCATTTTACGAGGAGTGACCATGTTTTGTCAAAATGTCAAAACTTTAGTGCTGTGAAATAAAGATGTCATTATGCATTGTTGGGTACAATACTGATAATATTAGACTCGTACACAGCTGTAAAAGCTATATAAGACCCAGCTAGCGACCAGTACAATACAGGTTTGACAGCTATGTACTCGTCCAATAGAATTTTGTATTGTACTCAACAATTATACCATAAAATATTACACTAGCAGATGTTTATTTTTAAAAATAAATAAACTATAGTTATGAACATATTTTTCATGCACTAAAAAGGACATATACAAGCTAGATATTGTTTTGAAATATCCTATGCATCATCGCTTTTTCTTGTATATCATACACTTTTATCACCTAGGTTGACGCTAACACCGACAGGAATATAAGCTATGGAGAATTGATACACTTGACTGAACGTGCGGCGTCCGGACTCCAGAAATTGGGCGTTCGTAAAGGCGACGTCATATGCATTTTGTCACCAAACCATACGGACTACATGGTGGCTTTTTACGCCACTGCACTGATTACAGCAACTTTCCAACCGGTTAATCCACTATATACACGAGGTTTAGTATCGTTAATTTATCCACAAAACATAAGATAATGTTATATATTTCGTTTGTCATTTTCCCGCCATTTCTAGCACGAGCCAAAAATATATGTATCATAAATACACCGAAAACTATGCCACTGTTAAAACATTAGAGAGCAGCTACATTTCGACTGGCATCCTACATTTTTTACTTTAAGAATTAAACCCTACATTAAATTAAGCGTTATAATTGTTTTTCTTAATGGACCATTAAAACTACGTACATCATGATCTCCATGTAACTTAAATGAATGGCAAGTATAAGCACTCTTCGGGCCATTGCTTTAAAATGTCGACTGTTTAGTTATCGAGCAAGATAAGTCCAACACAAGGTCAACAAAGGGTCATACAAACTACTCTCTCTAACATGCTATCTTAATTAAGTTTAATTTTAACATTTATTTCGCGACATTTAAAGGTAGATTATTGCATAAAATCTGATTAAAAACGGCCGCAATACATATTTGAAAGTGCTTACATTGCGATATTAAACGGTGCCTAAATTATATAATGTTTGCACCGATTATATATAGCGGGCGTTACCCAGTATGGGTGGTAACTTCCGGTTCGTAAGTGTACTACAAAAATTAAAATGTCTGTAAAAGGAAAGAAAATATATTACATGTATTACATTTACGAAAACAGGAAAGAAGGGAGCATATGATTTACATTTGACTAAGTAATCATTTTTTTCTTATATCAAAAAAACAACTTTATACTGTAAACAAATCAGATTAACTAAGTATCTTTTTTTTTCATCTGAAAATTTTCGCATAATAATTCCTAAGAGGAGTTTAAAACCATGAAAATATTTCCTGGAAAAATCTTGAAAGTAAAAATCGCATTATGTCCTATTACTACTTTTTATGGCACTGTAAACTTTAAGTATGTTTCAAGCATATACATGTAGTTTCCAATTATTTCTACATGACTATAACCATGTAAAACAATTGGTTTATTTCTAGATGACATAAAAAGGGTGATCAAACAGTGCAATACCAAGTTTATTATGACCGTCCCGGAACACCTGTCTAAAGTCGAAGAAGCCGTTCGTGGCACAAATGTGAAGGTGATTTTTTGTTTAAATAATACAATTATCTAAAAGTCCCTCTGAGATTCAGATGAAATTTTGTTTTAACTTTGCGTGCATAACGATGCCACATACACGCATAACATCCCTTGAACATGAAATGGGTATTCTAACATGCCGCAGTCGTTTTTTTCTAGGAAAAATAAACAAAAAGAAAGAAAATTGATTTGTTTATACATTGAACATGCACGAATGTGAGGTCTCCTCTTCAAATAGTATCATGTCCAAATTTTGTCTCTTCTATGATCAAATGATTACACCGCTTTCATCTTGCAACCTTTTTTTTAATATATTAAGAACTAGATTTAAACTTGATGTACACGCTAATTGCTAAAAATCTAAATAATATTTAAAATAATTTCAAATGCCTTTTTGCTACCTTTTTATATGCATTATCCATTCTACATTAATTGGCCAATAGCAATATCTTCATTATATTTTTTCTTTTTCATCTTTAGGTTATTGTTTTCGGGAAATCACAAGGTCACGTGACGTTCGAGTCTCTAATTCAAAACAGTGACGGACGGTATACATCGCCCGCGTGTGACGCTAAAAATGACGTCGTGGCGTATATGTCGTCATCAGGAACTACGGGATTCCCCAAAGCTGTGATGCTTTCACATTATGCTATTGTAGCAAATACTTTACAACAAAAGTAATAAAGCAAATATTATGCTATTATAGCAAATACATAACAACAAAAGTAATAAAGCAAATATCATGGTTTTATAGCAAATACTTTACAACAAAAGCAAATTATTCTTTTATAGCAAATTATAGCAAATACTTTACAACAAAAGTAATAAAGCAAATATTATGCTTTTATTATAGCAAATACTTTACAACAACAGTAATAAAGCAAACATTATGCTATTATAGCAAATACACTACAACAAAAGTAATAAAGCAAATATCATGTTTTTATAGTAAATACTTTACAAAAAAAGTAATAAAGCAAATATTTTGGTTTTATAGCAAATACTTTACAACATAAGTAATAAAACAAATATTATTCTATCATAATAGAAATACTTTACAACAAAAGTAATTAAGCAAATACTGTCGTTGTATACCAAATACTTTACATAAAAATGAACAAAGTTAAAAATATAATATAATATATGTAGTTGCACAGGCAATAATAATGTGCATTTCGTTTTGGAAATATTTTCAAATATATATAATATCATCAATAGTATAAATTGTTTAGGAAAGTGACAATATTGTTATTAGGCATATTTTTCAATAAATAGTTGTACGTTTCTACGGTGTCCTTCAGGGCCATCGCAACTCACACGAAAATATATCGACTTTTCACCATTGTGCTTTTGTTATTTCGACTTTTCAACATCGTTCTTTTGACTTTTCATCATCGTACCTTGACTCCTTTGACTTTTATCATCGTGGTTTCGTTATTTCGACTGTTCACCATCGTTATTTCGTGTTTTCGTTGTTTCAAATTATTTGTGTGCCTTGACGGGACACCGTACGCTTCTGTATCATACATTTTTTTCTCTGGAAACAGTTATTTCTCCATGTTTCAATATCATTTCTGTTCACATATACTCTTTTCAAATTTCGGTTATACACGTGAAGTGACGGAATGTTCCGAATATTTACGAAATTGTACGATTTGTCTATTTTATATATTATATATATACAGGGCTGTAGGTTTGGCAAAAGCAGACGACTGTTATATAATGTTTCTGCCGCTGTTTCACATGTATGGTCTCTACACTGTCACACTTCTGTGTCACGTGATCGGCGCGAAAATCGTCATCATGTCACGTTTCGTGCCCGACGACTACCTTCGGCTGATACAGAAATATAAGGTAACTTACGCATTGTAACTTTGTCTTCAAAGTTCCAGTTGCTACATCTGGTAAAATATTATAATTATTGTGCAATGAATCCGTTTGTTTACAAATCGATTTTAGATAAAGCTTACCGATTTAACTCAAATACATGTTTTGTATCAGCATAAATGAGCCGCGTCACGACAAAACCAATATAAAGCGTTTGCGACCAGCATGGATCCAAACCAGCCTGCGCACCCGCGCAGTCTGATCAGGATCCATGATGTTTGCTATCAGTTTCTCTACTTGTAATAGAGTTGGTAAGCGGACAGCATGGATCCTGATCAGACTGCGCGGATGCGCAGGCTGGTCTGGATCCATGCTGGTCGCAAACGCACTATGTTGGTTTTTCGTGACGCGGCTCAAATTTCATTCACATATTGACCAATAGATTTTTACATTGTCGTATCTAATACAATATTCCCTTAAAGGCCCATTATGCTTTAGAAATGTTTTTATTTTTATTTCCAAAATTTATGTAGTTTTGGTGTCTTGTTAAAGTTTCTAAAAGTTTACTCGCTGACTTATGTCCTGAACCATCCTTTGCTTCGGTTGCTGTTAACGGCCTGAAATTAATTTTCATGCAAAATTCAAAATGTATTCCTAGTACGAGGGCTGATTGGTGAATTCGTGGAATTGTATTAAATCTTTAAAAGAAAAACTACAAAATAGATTACACCACGAGATACCTTTACTCTCGACTGACAAAAAGCCAAATAAATCATTGAGATATATTGAACAATTAAGTTTACATGCAAAATCAAAACACTACACTATCCTACACTTGAAGCACGCCGATGCCACGTTGTCACACGCTGATGCCAATCAGCCCTCGTATAAACCATAGTGCAATAAGTTATAAATATTGTTCTTTTCCAGCCAAACATGTTACAAGTCGTACCGCCAGTTATGGTGATGTTCTCAAAGTATCCGAAGGTATCCGATTATAATTTATCCTCCATTCAATCTGTGGTTTGTGGGGCGGCGCCACTGAGTCAGGAGATAGAAGATATGGTGAAGAGAAAGTTAAAACTGCCCTGTATTATACAAGGTGAAAAACTACAATAATATTATTCCACCCGATTTTTTTTGCGAAAGTTCCCATTTTAGGAATTGCCGAGTTATATAATTGATATTGTGTCATCATTTTAAATCATTTTTATGGATATTTTTTAATCATCATAATTATTGCTTAAAATCAAATAGGAAAATGACCCATATAGATACACAATATATTAGAAATATTTGACAGTAAGATAGGCGTGGAATGGCACAGTGGTTAACGCGTCGGTAATCTTACGTTAGTAATCTAGCTAAGGATCGCTAGCCGTGTGGGTTCAAACCCCATCAGGGGCAAGTCGTTGTTTCCTTCCACCAATCGCTTAGTACTTATTGGTTCCAGGGACGGATTTGAAACTGCGTCTAAATGCATAAAGCTTTACACAATCGAACTAAAATAAAGTCTGTCTGTGTATATTTCCGTGCAGATTAGAAGTAAGTTTTAGTAAAAGTCGAAACAACGAAACAACGTTGGTGAAAGGTCGAAAGTACGATGGTAAAAACACGAAATTATATTGTGTTTTCACCATCGTGAATTTGTTATTTTAATTTTTCGTATTGTACTTTCGACTTTTCATCATCCTATCTTCGACTTTTTACCATCGTGGTTCGTTTTTTTAAAATTTTCATCAATGTAGTATCGTGTTTTCGTTGTTTCGAGCTATGAGTGTGTCGCATTGGCCCTAACGGGACACCGTAATATTATGCTATCAAAATTATGAAAAAGACACGTGTAAATGGTTCTTTTTTTAGGATATGGAATGACCGAGGTTGGAGTGACGCATGCGAATGGAAAGGAAGACTTTAGATACAAGTCAGTTGGGAGACGCCTACCTCTAGTGGAAATGAAGGTATGTGAACTTATATTTTCTTACATCTTTTACTTTCAGACATTTTTTTTTCTAAAATATTAAATTCCCGATTGATGTAACAGGATAGAAATCAAAGCATTTTTCTTGATCTGACTTCCGTGGAAGGAGCAACTTTCATTCTGATATTTCATCATAAATTATTTGTTATTGCTTGAATTTAGCTTAGTTAATTAAAGGGACACCAATGAGTTTTTGTTTGTTTTGACATGACCGAGTTGATATTTTAAAATAGTTGTGTCCCATTTGATAAAGGTCTTTACCATGTTTTCTCAGAATAATACTTTTTATTGTGCAAAATGACCCCACCCACCCACCCCCACCCAAAAAAAAGAGAAAAAAAGAAGAGAAAAACGTTGCAACGCTTTTCACTCAAATCGGTCTGAAAAATGCACTCATTATCGATTTTCAATTACATTCTCAATAAAATTCTTTATTGTCCTTTAAATTTGCAGATTTTTCCATTTTAGGATCCTTCGTAAAACCAACAATAAATTTTATGTTTTCGGGCCTTTTGACCTCAGTGGAGTTCCTTTAACACAACTGTTCAAAAAGCTTGTTACTTAGAAAAAACATTCAACATATTTTATATTATATTCGTAAAACAGAACTTGACCTACAAGACTTTAAAATATCTTAGGCGTTTGTCCATTTCTCTATAATTATTGAATGTGTCATAATTAAATTACACAGATAAAGTTGTAAAATGAACCAATTATATTTTGTACAAGTCTGAACACATTTATGAAATGAAAAACCATGTTTTTTCTATTAGATTGTTGATGTTGAAACTGGTAAAACGCTTGGGATCAACGAAGAAGGTGAAATTTGGGTCAGGGGACCCCAGCTTTGTCTCGGCTATCTCAATTTACCGGAAGAGAATAAAAACTTTTTCACCGCAGACGGATGGGCAAGAACAGGTTTGTTTGTCTCATTTTACGCCTTTTCCAAACAGTATTTCAGTCATATCTATAGGCGAGTAGTTTCCTAGCCATCGGAGAGTTACACCAGTACTAGTTTGTGAAAAAAAACCTTTGTCTTTGTGTCCACGGAATAAAAAGAGAACAGATAGAGGGTATTTAAGTTTATTTGTATAAATTCATCGAAAATTTCATAAGTTGTGGTAGCCACGAAATATGATAACTTTCATATTGCAGGATGAAATAAATCCTGTTTTTATCGAGAAAAAAAAAACACAAAAAAACCTTGAATTTCCGTTTACTATATACACTTGTCTTTTTGACCTTACAAATTGTAAGACTCTCAAATAATTTCTGTGTACTGGCTGAATTTAGAAGAAAGTTGTCCCTTATAATCATTTCGTCAAAACTGTCTTTATATCATACTTCAAAACTTGACTGAATAACTACACATAAGAGGAAGACAGGGAGTCTATACTATCAAACATCCAAGCATTATGAACAAATAAACCTGTATTAAGAGACTCCCTGTCTTATGTGGCCTTCTTATGAAAGTTCCCTGGAAGGTCGCGTAAGACAGTATCATAACTTATAAATGAGCCGCGTCATGATAAAAAACAACGTAATGCGTTTGCGACCAGCATGGATCCACACCAGCCTACGCATCCGCTCAGTCTGATCAGAATACATGCTGTTCGCTTACAAACCCTATTACAAGTAGAGAAACTGATAGCGAACAGCATGGATCCTGAACAGACTGCGCGGATGCGCAGGCTGGTCTGGATCCATGCTGGTCGCAAACCCAATATTTTAGTTTTGTCGTGACGCGGCTCAAATGTTTTTTTTTCGGTATCAGGTGACATCGGGAAGGAGGACGAAGACGGCTATATGTACGTTGTAGACAGACTGAAAGAGTTGATCAAATATAAAGGTCTTCAAGTTGCCCCGGCTACCTTAGAAGATATTTTACTACATCATGACGCAATTGCTGACGTAGGCGTTATTGGGGTCCCGGATGAGGAAGCGGGAGAACTTCCTAGAGCTTATGTCGTAAAAAAGGCTGGAAAGCGTATTACAGAAGCAGAAATCGTCAAATACGTAAACGGTATGTTTAGTAAGCGCGCATTGGTGTACACGTTTCTATACGTTTCAAGTAGAATTATATTTTGATGTTTGTTTTATTGTTTTGACACGTCTTGACTTTTGACTATCATTTCAGAAAAAAGCATGTTACTGGCCTTTAACAGTTGAGGAACATCAAAGAAATATTCAGGGGAGGGCCCCCGATAATGTTGTTATAACTTTTGGCCAAACCCTTTTGTTTATTTACATTAATGTATTTATGTATGTATGTATGTATGTATATATATATATACAATAAACTTGTTTAAACTAAACTAGGAACATCAAAGAAATGTCACGGCACCATGCGATAATGATATTATATTAAAAAAAAAAAAAAAAAAAAAAACAAAAAAAAAAACAAGTAGATCTACGAATACAAAACCAAAAAACATTGGTCTGCAGTGAAAATCAGTGTATTTTGCTAAATAATTTCATTTGTGATTTGCTTTCATATTCTAAAAATCTATTTAATTTGCATATTTTATTATTATTTTCATTATTTATCGTAGTTTGTTCATATATTTTTTTTAATTTCAGATAAGGTATCACCGCATATGCGGTTGAGGGGAGGGGTCGAATTTGTTGACGAAATCCCACGGACACTGTCAGGGAAGATTTTGCGAAAAACATTACGTTTGAAGGCAAAAGCACTTTCAAAACTGTAAACAATGGACTTTTACTTTTTCATAAAATTATAACAGCCGCCAATGAAATGGACACAAACATTTAAATAGACAAAGTGTTTGGAAGCAAATGTTTGAGTGTTTAATAAATATTGTTGAAAGGAAAATGGTTATACCGGACAGGACAGTGGGTATTAATGATTTAGCCAAAGTATGTTTTAAACGGAAGCAGGATTTATCTAAAAGCAAACATATGCTTGACTTCTTTATATTTGATAACATTCGCTAAAAGCATGAGCCCGAAAAGAATTACTAAGCATGAGAGACATTTTGCTCATTTTTTTTTCACTTTTAGGTTAAGCTGAATAAACTTTATTTTTTCAGAAGATTTACTATCATAATGGTCATTGACCAACGATTCATAATAATAAATGTTGCGGATGAAAAATGCCAAAAGACTGTCCTTCTTTTTTAAAATAATTTACACTACCGATACAATATATTTGTATAGACAGTTACCTATACCATTTACATGGCATAATGTTACTTTAAAGGCACATTATGCCTGAGAAACGAATGAAATTTTTCTTCTTTCAGAAGGACAAACATTAGTTTTATCTCATTTAAATAACTGTCTTAGGGAATGTAAGATGTGTATTACATTGTACCAGAGAAAATAATTAAAAACCACTTGCCCCTCACCGCTGTGGGTTCGAATCCCGACAGCGACTTCGGATTCTTTCATTTGAGGAAGCTATCCAGCTAGCTCAGGGAACGTCGGTGATTCTACTCAGGTGCCTGTTTGTTCCTGAAATAATGCACGTAAGGGCACCCGAGGTCTTCTTCCACCAGTGTAGGTGGAACTTCGCCATATGACCTGTGTTGATATCACGTAAAACCCAATCATGTTTTTGGTGCACTTTTGTTTTATAAAATAAAGTTGTTCAATTTCATGCCGTCAAAATTAATGTGAACAAAGTTTCAAAACATTTATGTTTTCAGTTTTAAGACGCTATAATAACAGAAAGACATTGAACAAAACTTTATTACGATTTGTACAAAATGCAATAAAAATCATTTACGTAACAATTTGTTTACTTACATTATATATTTACGTGAATGAATACTGATAATAAACAAACATAACATAAATATATAATTATGTTCACATATAAAACTGCTTTATGACAAATAAAATAAAAAATTCAAACATGTACCACAGTATTTCAAAATTAAACAGACATATAAGTCGTGTGCATTATCACGATTATTTTGATTTTAAACATGCCTGTCAGTTGAGTGCGTTAATGTGAATTATCAAATAGATGTCGCGCTTTTGCGACTCCGTAAAAAATGGTATTGCACGACCGTGCAACTTCATTGTCGACATCTCGGCAAATGTCATTACCCTTTGGGACGAATACATCACACATTAAAGATACAATTAAAATCAACATATTTTTTCAAAAATAAAATGAATTTAAAGAACTTTTAAATAATATAAGACTCTCAAAAATCGATCCACAAATAATTTGTTTTTATCAGAATTAAAAAAATTCTGCTGCTATAAAATGTATATCATAATGGATTTTTTGCCAATCAGTATATCTGCTAAAGTCTGGTAGTAGGTGCTTGTGATGTCATCTTTAGTCGAATGACAATAAACAAACAAAGGTTAACACAATTTACAATAACATCTACATGGCGTGTCCCAAAGATTTGCAAAAATAAAAAATAACCCAAATGCGTTTTCAGATCAATACATCAGTAAATACAATATATAGAGAATGAGTGTAGGTTCAATACTAAATTTAATAAAATCGTGTTATGTGAGCCTCTGGTAAGCCAAATATTATTTCGTTCAACGTTATCAATAAATTCAGTAATAAACATACACGAATATAATTATTATTGTATTTATCACATAACTAAATAAAAACTGTGTAAAGTGCAAAAATAATCATTTTTCAGTGAGATGCCTATACAGTAGTGTAAAACTAGAACTAAGCGCGTCTTTACACTATGTTTACGTAACGTTAATGACGTCACGTCACGGTCCTGCAATATCACTTTTACCTAGTCGCAAAATCAGCACGTCACTTGTCTCATAAACCTCGGCGCTGGTGTATATATAAAAACGATATTACACTAGTGTAATAACACGTGACGTCATTAATTTTGCGCTATATATAAAAACATAGCGATAAAGCGCTCAAATCCTCCGACTTCCCTTCGCGGTGTGCACATCGCTCGGAGGGCATAGGTCACACCAGATGGTTGACCTAGTTAGGTCACAAAGCTTGTGTGACCTAACCAACGGCGAAGGATGTGGTCCTACAAAGAGCTGCTGCTCCCGGATGAGGTGCCTTTCCTCTATATTGTCAACTGCGTTCAAGATTGAAGAACTGGGTCCTAGTGAAGATCTACGACGAAAGGCGGCATAAGAAGACCTACGTTGCGGCTCTACGATCAGCAACGTTGAAGGCGAACTAAGTCCTCTGTTGCAGGCTTTTAGTCTGTGGCATATGGCAAAAGCCGGCGCCCAGTATAAATAACACACACACACACAACCACCCTCCCACCCATACACACGCGCACGCGCACACGCACAGGCACAAACACTCACAGCGCCCCAATGTTAGCGTTACACTATAGGTGCGACACTGAATAATGACTCTTTTTAACAGTTAATCGTCCTTATTTTATATATAAAACAAAAAGAATATTATATATTCACGTAGTTTCAATACTAAATTTATTGAAATCGTTGAAGAAAAAACAATACTATGCTCGCCACCGGCTCGTATAATATGATTTTATCCAACTCGTTCAATAGATTTAGTATTTAACTTATATTCATGCAATATCCTCTATATATAACATGCAAAATTTTGTACTTCATGTAGTATATACATATACAACGTTTTGTGACTGATTCATTGCTCCTATGTCATTTGCTTTTTCCCTCCTATATATGAGTCATTTATTACTAATTTCACAACTGTGTCCAACATGGTTCTTTTGCATGTGCCTTTTTAAATTACCCGAGTGCCTGAAGGCCGCATTACAAATTTGACATCTATAGTTCGATTTACCAGTGTGACTTTTCATATGTGACGTAAGATTAGATTTATAATGAAAATGTTTATCACATAGATCACATTTAAAATTGTTCAAGGCAGTGTGAATTATCATATGCCTTTTAAGTGATTGTTTTCTAGCAAATGTGTTATCACATATTGTACATGTAAAGTCTTTTTGGCCAGTGTGAATTGTCAAATGCCTTTTAAGTGCACCATTTTGAGTGAATGTTTACTCACATATTTCACACTTATACTTTTTGATTCCTAAGTGAATGTTCATATGATTTTGAAGATGAACGTTTTGAGTGAAACAGTTACTGCACATGTCACACTTATAGCTTTTTTGTACCAGTGTGAATGGCCATATGTACTTTGAGAGTACAACCACGGGCAAATGCTTTGTCACATATTTTACACACATAGTTCTTTTCACCAGTATGAATTCGCAAATGTCTTTTAAGAGTACTGCTATGCGTGAATGAGACATCACAAATTTTACATGGGAAATTCTTTTCTCCTGTATGAATTCTAAAATGAGTTTTTAAGGTCACGTTTAACATAAAATGATTTTTCACAAATTTTCACATTTATAATTTTTCTCACCAGTGTGAATTAGAGTATGATCTTTCAGATTACTATAACGAGTAAAGGACTTATCACAGAGATCACATTTAAACATTTTCAAGCCAGTATGGATAATCATATGTGAATTCAATGTACCTTTTTGTAAGAATGTTTTATCACACTTTTCACATTTATAGTTTTTCTCACCAGTGTGAATAAACATATGCGTTTTAAGGTGTTCTTTTCTAGTAAATGTGTTATCACATATTGTACATTGAAAGTCTTTTTGGCCAGTGTGAATTGTCAAATGCCTTTTAAGTCCACACTTTTGCGCGAATGTTTTCTCACATATTTCACACTTATACTTTTTGATTCCTGTGTGAATGTTCATATGCCTTTGAAGATGAACTATTTCAGTGTATGAGTTGCTGAACATGTCACACTTATGGCTTTTTGTACCAGTGTGTATGGCCATGTGTACTTTGAGACCACTGCCACGGGTAAATGTTTTGTCACATATTTCACACTTAAATTTTTTTATTCCTGTGTGAATGTTCATATGCGTTTGAAGACCACCTCTTTGAGTGAATGATTTACTACATACGTCACACTTATAGTTTTTTGTCCCAGTGTGAACGACCATATGTTCTTTGACACTACTACCACGGGCAAATGCTTTGTCACATATTTCACACACATAGTTCTTTTCACCAGTATGAATTTGCAAATGTCTTTTAAGATTACTGCTATACGTGAATGAGACATCACAAATTTTACATGTGAAATTCTTCTCTCCTGTATGTATTCGAAAATGTTTTTTAAGGTCACATTTAGAATAAAATGATTTTTCACAATTTTCACATTTATAATTTCTCTCACCAGTGTGAATTATAGTATGAGCTTTCAGATTACTATAACGGGTAAAGGACTTATCACATATATCACATCTATTGTTTTTCTCACTAGTGTGATTTTTCATGTGTGATGTAAGTTGACTTACGAAAGAATATACTTCATAGCATATTTCACATCTATATTTCCCTCCTTCGTAATGACTAGTCATTTTGCGCTGACTTCCCGGAGATAAGTAAACCTTTTAATCCAAGTATTCCTTAAACTTCTCTGTTTCTCTGCTTTTTTCACATGGATGGCAATAACCTGATTTCAAATATAGAACATTTTTATTAATTTTAGGAAATTGATTTCCACTTACAATTTAATGGAAGGGAATTCAACTGTTATTTACATATTTTTATCATTTATCTTCTTACATATAAACCATATTTTGATTGTTCTATTCTGTACAACAGTTACATAATAACAAAAGTTCAACATTCTTTCCTTTGCCATATATATTTATCCTTAGTGAAGGTATTCTATCCGCCAAAAAATTCTAACATCGGCCAATATCGTATTTCCGGAACGTTATTATTTACAAAATCTTGGGCATTACATTATTTACAATCACTCATCTTTTATTGCTATGCACTACTTTCCGGTTATAAACGACTAAATATTATTGAATACCGAAGATTGTGAAAAATAACGTTCTGGAAATGATCGATTTATTACGATATTGGCCGATGTCAGAAATGTTTTGGCGGGATAGCATTACAGCAAGACAACCTTAAGAATGCTAATTGCCGGAATTTACCGAAATAAATAATGAATTTTGTATAATTTTCATAAATAATAAAATAAAACATTTATTTTGCCAAATTGTTTACAAAAAAAATTAAAGGCCCATTATGGCTCAGAAATGCTCTTATTTATATTTCTCGAAGGATTTTTTTGTATACTTTAATAGGTTCCAAAAAGTTACTGATTGGCTAATTACCTGAACCATTTTTTTATCTGCTGCCTTGTTTCAATTGGTATAGTTAGACTGATTTAGTATTTTGATACTTTCTTTGTTAACATTTTTCTACTTTTGTGACACATTTTTTTTTTGCATTTATCGCTAATTACTTGAAGTTACAAGCATCTTACTTGCTCAGAAATCATTATTTAGATTTACTCGTATTATGAAATTCATGTTGCCCTTTCTAAAGAGGAAAAAATTTATACATTTCTCAGGCATAATGTACCTATAAAGAAAATCAACATTAATGCAACTGGATACATGTATATTAAAATGTAATATGGTGTAGAACGAGATCAAGAAAACAGAAGCTGAGAAATTTGAATGAAGTAATTTAATAAACTATATTTACTTGATAGTATGCTTGCATTCCAGGTTATTAATTGAAAATATTTCTGATATACTTGAGTCAAGATATTTAAGACGCGCGCTACATAGTGATGTTTTGACTTACTAAGCCCGACTTTTTATACAGTTAGCATGCACTAATTATCGACTCTTCAATTGTTTCCTGTTTAGTTATGAAAAGAGTAAATATACATAAATAGGGTATATCTATTTTAACCCCCGGAAGTCTCGATGCACATCTATTCTATTATACTATGCTCGTTTTTTCTATGCTTTTGTTTTATTTACCTCAAAACAATTATCCAACAAATATCCTGCAACCCGATTTACTTTCTACTATCCTCTCCGGTAGCGTTACGGATAACAGCCTATATATACAGTGTTTTTTTCTGTGTATAACTACTACCCTGAAAAGGTACTGTTCCCAATAGAAAATATACATTAAAATTCCCAATTTCTTATGTTTTAATTCCCAAAATGGCTGTTCAAAATTCCCACTAGGCAAAGTGATTTCTATGATTGTTATAAAGATCATATAGCATTACAAATAATGTCTATTAAAACATTGTAGTAGAAACTATTTATACATTTCATTAAAATTACATCAAAGGAATACTCGCATTATTATTTACAACAGAAAAATAACAAACTTACCTTAAAAACATATAGTTTATGGTGCAACGTTTATTGTGTAAGGGTATGTTTACCTACAAATGGCGTTCTTGTATTAAAGGGCCGTAACTCGTCATGAATGTTACATTATTATTGTCTTTTCTGAACTCTCTGTGTTCCATGTGATGAAATGTTAAATTGTATTGTGTTATAGGTATTGTATTCACATTGCTTTATGCAAGAAACATTTGAATTTAATTTTAATTTCACCATAAGCTAGTATTCATGATTTTAATTGCTAATTAGATTTTTCTTATGCAATTAATCTTTTAGAGAAGCGATGGTCTAACAATTAAGGAGTATGCTTACTCAACTTAGTGTCGTGGGTTCGAGTCAAGTTAACTCACACCTCCGAGTGGAATTTCTATAAAAATTCTAGAAAGCAAATTGAATTAAAATTTAAACTTTGTAAAACTACTGATCATTAAACTTAAACTTGTTTGATCCTCAATATCTCTGTATTTATTTTGCTTTATTCAATAATGTTAATAAAACATAACTTTATAACATCACCATCGTCTTTATTCGCTTCTTTCTATGTATTGTTTATATTTGTTAAGTATTCCCAAGGGCACTGCTCCTACCTTATTCCTGCTGTTTGTATATACAATATATTTTGTTGATATTTTCATATTGAAAGAAAGCATTTAATATATGTTAAACAAGATCAACAAGGAAAGGCGACATTCAATGCTCGCAGCCGCCACACGACCCAGCAACAAGAACCAGTGGCAAGGAGCACAGGCGGACCCCAAACAAAATCAGGACAAAGCACAAGGCAGAGCACGGACAGCTTATCAATAAAATGATAAATAAATGTAACTGATAAGGAATTCAAAGAAAACAAATAAATGATTGAAAAAATAGGAAATAATTTGTAACTGATAAGGAATTCAAAGAAAACAAATAAAAATTTCAAATTCTAAAATAAGGAGCTGACAGTTTATTGTTTGGATTTTTCTTATGCAATCAATCAAGGAGTATGCATACTCCACCAAGGGATCATGGGTTCGAGTCAAGTTAATTCACACCTCCGATGGCACAAAAAATTCAAGGAAGCAAATTTAATTTAAATTTTAACTTGGTACAAGGTTAGCTTTTAAAAAAGCTAGTAGCGACTCGCTTCGTTATTTTTTCGAGGGATGTGTTTAAATGTAAAAATAACAGTTCTGTTAGCTGAAAAGATTTCAGCGAACATCAAAATAAAAGTGACATATAAAGTTATGGAAGTCAAGCCAGTTCTGTCAGTTTAACAAAGAGGAATATGAGTATATATGAAGATGCATGTAAACAAATTCTATGTACTCTATGTGCTCTCGATGAAATGTTTAATAGTATTGTGGTATAGTCATTGTATTTACATTGCTTTCTGCAATAAACAGTTGAATTTAATTTAAATGGCACCAGAGGCTAGTATCTATGATTTTAATTGCTCTTTGGTTCGTACTTATCTGGAAATTGTGTCCTTTTTTCTGTAGAAGTTTGATTTTGTTTGGGTCTCAATTCACACTAAATTTACCTGTAATGTTTCAGTAGATGCACACTTACAGCAGTTTTATACATTAATTACGAAAGACCGGTGGGGATATTACAACTTCCCGAATTCACGATTTCAACTTCATGAGTTCATGATTTCAACTTCATGAGTTCATGATTTCAACTACACGAATTCAACCTTTAAGGTCAAGACTGGTGACATGTCCGGCGTCCGTACTCGACAGCGAAATCTGCTTTAAATGCTTATTAAACATACATACATACATACATACATACATACATACATGCCGTCAAATGTGAAGGAAATTTTAAAAACATCTATATTTTCAGTTTTAAGACGATATAAAAACAGAATGACACAGAACAAAACTTTATTACGATTTGTACAAAATACAATGTCCATTGTTTACAAAACAATTTGCTTGCAAACACCATATATTTACTTACATTATATTGATAATAAACAAACATAACATAAAACATATATTTTTTTCACATATACAAATGCTTTATGACAAGTAAATAAAATGAAAATTCAAACATACATCACAGTATTTGAAAATTAAACAGACATACAAGTTATGTGCATTACCACGAGTATTTTGATTTTAAACCTGTCAGTTGAGTGCGTGAATGTGAATTATTAAATAGCAACGTCGCGCTTTTGCGACTCCGTAAAAAATGGTATTGCACGACCGTGCAACTACAATGTGGGAAACTGGGCAAATATCATTACCCTTTGGGCCGGATACATCACTTCAAATGGCAACACATGAAAGATACAGTAAAAATTCACTTATTTAAAAAAAAATGAATTTAAAGAACTTTCAAATAATATAAGACTCTCAAAAATTGATCCACAAATAAAGAAAGTTATCAGAATTTAATTTTTCTGCTGCTATAGAATGTTTATCAATATTGGCTTTTTTGCCAATCAGTATATCTGCTAAATTCTGTTAGCATGTGCTTGTGATGTCATCAGTCAACTTGTCTTTAGTCGTATGACAATAAACAGAGATGAGCAAAATTTACATTAACATATCTACCTGGCTTGTCCCAAAAGTTTGTAAAAATAAAAAATAACTCAAATGTCATCGCGTTTTCAGATCAATACATTAGTAAATACAGTATATAGAGGATATTGAATAAGTGTAGGTGCAATACTAAAATTATTGAACGAGGAGGCTAAATCATGTTATATGAGCCTCTGGTAAGCAACATTTTGTTCTACATGTAGTCTATTACATATACAACTTTTTGTGACTGATTCGTTGCTCCCTGTGCATTTTACCTCCAATCTTTAAGTTATTTATTACTAATTTCACAACTGTGTCCAACTTTGGTTCTTTTGCATGTGCCTTTGTAAATAAACCGAGTGCCTGAAGGTCGCTTTGCAAATTTGACATATTTAGTTCGATTTGGTTTAAACATATTTTTATTCAGATAAAATATTCATGTTAATAATTTACAATTTAAGCAGAAAGGAATTGGACCGAGAGCTACAATAGCTCAAAGTAGTCCTCTCCTTTAACAAAAGCAATATGTTTACATAATACATGGCTTATCATAATTTTAATTAAACCCTATAAAAAAAGAAGAAAGAATAAAAAAAATTACAAATACATGTATGCAATTGAAAGAAAATAATAAAACGATAATAAATAATTAGTTCGATTTACCAGTGTGAATTGCCATATGTGAAGTAAATTTAGATTTATAATGAAAATGTTTATCACAGAAATCACATGTATAATTTTTCTCACCAGTGTGAATTAACATATGCTTTTGAAGTGATTCTTTTCAAGCAAATGTGTTATCACATATTGTACATTTCAAGTCTTTTTAGCCAGTGTGAATTGTCAAATGCCTTTTAAGTCCACACTTTTGAGTGAATGTTTACTCACATATTTCACACTTATACTTTTTGATTCCTAAGTGAATGTTCATATGATTTTGAAGATGAACGTTTTGAGTGAATCAGTTACTGCACATGTCACACTTATAGCTTTTTTGTACCAGTGTGAATGGCCATATGTACTTTGAGAGTACAACCACGGGCAAATGCTTTGTCACATATTTTACACACATAGTTCTTTTCACCAGTATGAATTCGCAAATGTCTTTTAAGAGTACTGCTATGCGTGAATGAGACATCACAAATTTTACATGGGAAATTCTTTTCTCCTGTATGAATTCTAAAATGAGTTTTAAGGTCACGTTTAACATAAAATGATTTTTCACAATATTCACATTTATAATTTTTCTCACCAGTGTGAATTAGAGTATGATCTTTCAGATTACTATAACGAGTAAAGGACTTATCACAAAGATCACATTTAAACATTTTCAAGCCAGTATGGATAATCATATGTGAATTCAATGTACCTTTTTGTAAGAATGTTTTATCACACTTTTCACATTTATAGTTTTTCTCACCAGTGTGAATAAACATATGCGTTTTAAGGTGTTCTTTTCTAGTAAATGTGTTATCACATATTGTACATTGAAAGTCTTTTTGGCCAGTGTGAATTGTCAAATGCCTTTTAAGTCCACACTTTTGAGCGAATGTTTTCTCACATATTTCACACTTATACTTTTTTATTCCTGTGTGAATGTTCATATGCCTTTGAAGATGAACTATTTCAGTGTATGAGTTGCTGAACATGTCACACTTATGGCTTTTTGTACCAGTGTGAATGGCCATGTGTACTTTGAGACCACTGCCACGGGTAAATGTTTTGTCACATATTTCACACTTAAATTTTTTTATTCCTGTGTGAATGTTCATATGCGTTTGAAGACCACCTCTTTGAGTGAATGATTTACTACATACGTCACACTTATAGTTTTTTGTACCAGTGTGAACGACCATATGTTCTTTGACACTACTACCACGGGCAAATGCTTTGTCACATATTTCACACACATAGTTCTTTTCACCAGTATGAATTTGCAAATGTCTTTTAAGATTACTGCTATACGTGAATGAGACATCACAAATTTTACAAGTGAAATTCTTCTCTCCTGTATGTATTCTAAAATGTTTTTTAAGGTCACATTTAGAATAAAATGATTTTTCACAATTTTCACATTTATAATTTCTCTCACCAGTGTGAATTAGAGTATGAGCTTTCAGATTACTATAACGGGTAAAGGACTTATCACATATATCACATCTATTGTTTTTCTCACTAGTGTGATTTTTCATGTGTGATGTAAGTTGACTTACGAAAGAATATACTTCATAGCATATTTCACATCTATATTTCCTCCTTCGTAATGACTAGTCATTTTGCGCTGACTTCCCGGAGATAAGTAAACCTTTTAATCCAAGTATTCCTTAAACTTCTCTGTTTCTCTGCTTTTTTCACATGGATGGCAATAACCTGATTTCAAATATAGAACATTTTTATTAATTTTAGGAAATTGATTTCCACTTACAATTTAATGGAAGGGAATTCAACTGTTATTTACATATTTTTATCATTTATCTTCTTACATATAAACCATATTTTGATTGTTCTATTCTGTACAACAGTTACATAATAACAAAAGTTCAACATTCTTTCCTTTGCCATATATATTTATCCTTAGTGAAGGTATTCTATCCGCCAAAAAATTCTAACATCGGCCAATATCGTATTTCCGGAACGTTATTATTTACAAAATCTTGGGCATTACATTATTTACAATCACTCATCTTTTATTGCTATGCACTACTTTCCGGTTATAAACGACTAAATATTATTGAATACCGAAGATTGTGAAAAATAACGTTCTGGAAATGATCGATTTATTACGATATTGGCCGATGTCAGAAATGTTTTGGCGGGATAGCATTTACAGCAAGACAACCTTAAGAATGCTAATTGCCGGAATTTACCGAAATAAATAATGAATTTTGTATAATTTTCATAAATAATAAAATAAAACATTTATTTTGCCAAATTGTTTACAAAAAAAATTAAAGGCCCATTATGGCTCAGAAATGCTCTTATTTATATTTCTCGAAGGATTTTTTTTGTATACTTTAATAGGTTCCAAAAAGTTACTGATTGGCTAATTACCTGAACCATTTTTTTTATCTGCTGCCTTGTTTCAATTGGTATAGTTAGACTGATTTAGTATTTTGATACTTTCTTTGTTAACATTTTTCTACTTAAAAAAATTGTGACACATTTTTTTTTGCATTTATCGCTAATTACTTGAAGTTACAAGCATCTTACTTGCTCAGAAATCATTATTTAGATTTACTCGTATTATGAAATTCATGTTTGCCCTTTCTAAAGAAGATTTTTTTTATACATTTCTCAGGCATAATGTACCTATAAAGAAAATCAACATTAATGCAACTGGATACATGTATATTAAAATGTAATATGGTGTAGAACGAGATCAAGAAAACAGAAGCTGAGAAATTTGAATGAAGTAATTTAATAAACTATATTTACTTGATAGTATGCTTGCATTCCAGGTTATTAATTGAAAATATTTCTGATATACTTGAGTCAAGATATTTAAGACGCGCGCTACATAGTGATGTTTTGACTTACTAAGCCCGACTTTTTTATACAGTTAGCATGCACTAATTATCGACTCTTCAATTTTTTCCTGTTTATTTATGAAAAGAGTAAATATACATAAATAGGGTATATCTATTTTAACCCCCGGAAGTCTCGATGCACATCTATTCTATTATACTATGCTCGTTTTTCTATGCTTTTGTTTTATTTACCTCAAAACAATTATCCAACAAATATCCTGCAACCCGATTTACTTTCTACTATCCTCTCCGGTAGCGTTACGGATAACAGCCTATATATACAGTGTTTTTTTCTGTGTATAACTACTACCCTGAAAAGGTACTGTTCCCAATAGAAAATATACATTAAAATTCCCAATTTCTTATGTTTTAATTCCCAAAATGGCTGTTCAAAATTCCCACTAGGCAAAGTGATTTCTATGATTGTTATAAAGATATAGCATTTTGTTTACTTACAAAATCTTCTAATTATTGAATGTTACATAATTTTTCATTGGCTAATATTTTTCTGCTTCACTGATTTGTATATCACTACGCGTATAGCTTTATATAGTCTTCTCGCGGTTTTTCCTTACAGTTTTGATAGACACGTTCTTTGTTCAGTGAAAATTTGAAATTTTTTCATCGGTCTTTACTGTGGCCATCTTGGATTTGATCTTCATTTTGATTTTAGTTTTGAAAATTTGAATTTTAAAATGTAAACATTTGAAGGAACTATATTTGTGCCGATGTGAAGTGTCTTTTAGAGGAACACTTTATTCTGTGTTTTTTGAAGAACATTTTGTTATTTTATTTTGTTAAATATGGCAGATCGTAAATCTGACAGAAATAAAGATAAAGTCATGAATTACAAAGTGTTACATTGAAGATGGAACTAGTTCTCCTTCAATTGTCAAACCTGAAACTATCAAGGTTAAACACCAATCTGCTGGTAAAAATACAGGAACTGAAATTTCATCAGTTCAAAACCCCATCGGGAACCTCAGCGGGAAAAAATGACAACAAATGTAAATTCCACGACGGATAATTTATTATCGACACACGGTTATAGCCTCCTAGCGATCTTGACGAAGAGTCGGGAAAAACAGAAAAACTGAAATTGATGCATAGGTTGCAGGAATTGGACAAGGTCCAATCTCGTTTACAAGAACGGCGGGAGTTGGAGATATTGAGAAAGCAGGTGCAGGAAAGGGAGAGTTATATCGAAACTTTACAACATTCGTTAGGTGAAGGGAGTTCGGATGGTTGCGATAGTTCGACCAAAATCAACGATAGCGTCGGAAAATCGAAGCCCAAATTGGCAGCAAGCTTCGGTAACCCATCGTCCACTGAGATTTCATCAGAAAAAACAGGTATTAACTCTTTGACTATTGACTCATTGCGACAAATGTCTTCTTTTTGAAGAAAAAAGCAAAAAAAAGAATTGTTGAAATTAGGATTGAACGAATCTTCAAACTCTGACAGTTCTGATCTCATATGAATCTCAACTTGTATCCACATCGGAAGATGAAGACATCATTGAAGATAACAAGTGCACCAAAAATTATTTGAAGAAAAATAAAAAGCATAACCATAATAAAAGATCTGGTATAAATGCAAAATCAAGTGATTAATGTTGTTGAATGAACAAAGATATCCACATTCAAAATTTAAGGTTTGATTTTGTGAGTAAAAAATGTTCACTTTTGATAATATTGAGTTCAATCTGTTTATTGCTGGAGAACTTGAGATTATTTCTTCTGATATAACAACCAATAAAGAAAGAAAAGGTAGATTAGAGTTGTTGAAAAAATTAATGTATTTAAGTAGTTCTTACGAATTCGTTGCAAATCAAGTCTTTATACGCAGCAGTTTTACGTGAGATTGAATTAGGTCACATTGTCTGGGGAGATGATTTCCTGTATGTTGAATCCACTGTTTTATCTAGGTATAGGATTAAAACTAGAAATGTTACAGGGGAAATCAGGTCAGTTCAGACCCAGATCAAATTTTAATTTTTCACAGGAAAACTTTCCTTCATCAGATGACACTAGAGTTTGGTTTTGTTCTAAATACCAAAGAAACAAATGTTCACAAAAAATCTTCCCATGTAACTGATTTATCAAAGGCAAAAACTCGTTTCGCAAAGCACATTTGCGCTACTTGTTGGCAAACTGATAAAAAAGAATTAAATCACCCTGAATGTTCAACTGCATGTCCACATGCTTCTTGACAGAACAAAGAAAATTTCATATCTTGTTCCATAGATAAAAAAGAAAATGATGCAGTGAACTTATTTTTACCCAAATTTTGTGTTTTTGAACCTACCAAATAAAAATCAAACAAAAGTGTTTTTGTCAGCATACAAGAAAATGTTCAGTGTGCATAAAATTTTTAAACAAGAGTTGGGTTACCACTTCCACTGAAAAAATTGAAATTCATAAATATGTAAAATCATCAAAATTGTATAATTATGAAGGTTGTCAAATTCCAGTTAACACTAGATTGATATAGGAATTTATGAAAACCATGTTAAATGGTTACAGTGATTTATTAGTGTGTGATCTACTTAGATATGGTTTTTCCTATTGAATTAGAGTTTTGACGATATTAGTCAAGAATCAAGGTTATTAACACCTAGAAATATAAAAAACCATTCAGGCGCGAGAGCTTTTCCTTATGATATTGAAAAAATATCTCAAAAAGGAAGCTTCTTACGATGCTATTATAGGTCCGTTTAATAAATGTCCTTTTTGAAGAGGGTATGGTTTTTTCCCCTTTAAATTCAGTTCCCAAATCAACACCAGGGGTGAACGTAGAGTTATTCTGGATCTTAGTTTTCCAAAGAATGGCAACAGCATTAACCAATTTGTTTCTAAAGAATTTTATTTAGGAAAAAAGGTTGAATTGATATATCCTAAAATAGATGATTTTATTGCTTTAATAAAGACTAAAGGTCCTGGTTTGTTTAATGTACAAATTAGATTTGCATCGGGCTTACAGACAAATAAGTATTTGTCCTTCCAGTTATAACTTAGTAGGGTTTAAATGGAGAAACATTTATTTTTCGACACTGTTTTACCTATGGGATTAAGGTCTTCTGCTCACATTTGTCAAAGGGTCACTAATGCCTTTTCTCTTATGATGCACAATTGTGGGTTAGCCGTATTGAATTATCTAGATGATTTTGCAGGTGTTGAAAGGAACGAAATGTCTATGTTTGCTTTCACACTTCTTAGGCAGTTATTTATTAAAAGTGGGATTGACGAGGGCGGTTGAAAAAGCTAGTCCTCCTTCTGACTATATGATATTTTTAGGTATTGCATTTGATACAAAAAAATATGGTTATGGAAATTACAAAGGATAGGCTTACAGAGATTAAATTATTAATAAAATCTTGGTTAAACAAAGATTCAGCTTCTTTTAAAGGAGGTACAAAAAGTTACTTGGTAAACTTAATTTTATAGGGGCTTGTGTCAGGTCTAGCCGTATTTTTGTTAATAGACTGCTTAACTGGGTTAAGAGATTGTTATAGTGATAATGACAAGGTTTTCACTATTCCCTCAGAGGTCAAGAAAGATTTTACTATGGTGGGACAGATTTTTACCATTATATAATGTGTTTCTTTAATTGATTATGGAGAATGGGGTCTGAGATAGATTATGTTTTTAGTTCAGATAGCTGCTTATCTGGTTGTGGGGGTATCTGTCAGGAGAAGTTTCTTTCATAGTGAATTCCCCTAAAATTATATTAGAAAAAACAATTGAGTATTACTTGTCTAGAAATGCTGACTTTAGTTGTTTGTTTAAAGTTATGGGCTTCATTTATGAGTAAAAGAAAGATTGTCATTTATTGTGATAACTTAGCAGTTTGTATAGTTATTAATTCTGGAAAGGCTAGAAAATGTTTTCTTACAACAATGTTTGAGGGAAATTTGCTTTATAAACATCAATTAATGAAATTCAAATTAAAGCAGTTCATTTGAACAGTGAGGAGAATAGGTTGGCTGATTGTCTTTTCCAGATGGCATTTAAAAATGATTCTTTTAAAAAATGAATTTTTATAGTCGAGTTAAAAATGAAAGTTTACAGGGGAATATTTTGTTGAAAACAGTAATTTTGAATTTCTATATGACTGGTAATTTTAATTTTACCTTTCAGATATGGAATTTAAGCTAATTAAAAGCAAGATTTAAAGATTTCAACATCTTCTGCCTTTGCTTGTGGAACTAATAGAAATTTTACGTATTTCAATGGGAAAGTTTTATTTTGTTTTGTTTTATTTTTCAATTTTTCTTATTTACCAGCTTTCAACCAATACTCTTCAGTTGTATGCACAGTTTTTAAGTAGATCCTTCAAGTCAGTCACAGTATTAGAAATTATATTAGTGGAGTTAGAACTTTACATTTTTGTTTAGGTTTTAGCTTGTGGATCATATCAATAATTATTTATTAAATTTAACTTTGCGGGGTTTATCCAGATTAAATCCACATGCAGTTAAAAAAGGCAGAACGATTACTATAGATATTCTTTTAAAAATTTTTGATAATTTAGATTTTTCAGATCAAGCAAATAAAGTATTTTGTGTTTATTTTATTTGCCTTTTTCTTAGTTGCTAGGAAAGTTCGAATTTAGTTCCTACTTCAAAATCTGATATTGAGTATGGCAAATATTTTGAAATTAGAAAATGTTCAATATTTTGGAGAGTATATTTTGGTTTCCTTCCACTGGACTAAAACTATTCAATTTGGTGAAAGGGAGGTAGTCAGTCCTCTCCTCAAATTTAGAGATCACCGGTTATGTCCTGTTTCAGCATTTGAAGAGGTTATGAAGTTTGAAAATTAATCATTTCAAAGGAGCCTTGTTCACACTTCCTAATGGAACTTGTATCACATATCATATGTTTCAGCGCAAATTAAAATCTTGTATTGAAAATATAGGTCTTAATCCTTCGAATTTTTCAACACATTCCTTTTCGTCGAGGGTTTACTACATTGGCCTTTAAGTCAGACATTCCCCCTGAGCATATTCAATTAATTGGGGGATTGGAAGTCGGATTCGTATAAATGTTATTTAGAATTAAACTGGTCAGATAAAGCTAAAATTATGAGAAATATGTTTCAACAATTTTTATGATGGTCAATTATTATTATTACAGGTCCTCAAGTCTACATCTTGTCTGACTCAATAGGCCAAACATGTGACAGATATTCGTTTGACGAAGGTTCATCCATTTCTTTGGTATAATAATCTCCAGATTAACTTCCAAGATTGAAAATGATCCTGTTTTAGTCTCCAAACCCTTTACAATTTAACATGTTGGTACAAATGATATCAACCGTTTTTCTGAAGAGGAGATTTTAAGTTTGTTTAATAATTTGATTTCAGTTATTAGAGCAAAGTCTTCTACCTCATATTATCATCTCGAGTATTTTACCTAGACCAGTTGATCATGTTTTTAACTGGTTCAAAGGTTAAGAGAATTAATTTTCTTTTTGAAACAGAAATGTTTGGAACGTAAAGTTCAATTCATTTGTTCATTTCGTCCCTTCTTTAAATTTGGTAAGCCTCTGAGGGATTTATTTTGCAGTTCGTGATGGTGGTTTGCATCTTAACATTGAAGGTACTCGTCGCCTTCGTTTATTTTTTATTAATACAGTGGCTTTCATCTTCTTAAACATTAGGTTTGTTTTTATTGATAAGAAATTTTTATTATGTTGATGATAGTCTTTTCACATCATGATAAATCATTGCACTGTTTAATAAAGACTAGAAACATCAGACTGTTTGTCTTTCTTCTTAAAGGAAGTATCTTATTCCTTTGAAGATTAGTGACATATAGTAGTGGTATGTGACGCTACTTATGAGAACTGAAACTTTGTGGTGACAGTTTCTGATGCTTTTCTTTATTTAGTTTTTCTTGTGCAATGTGTAGATGTGGTTCATTTGTATATTAACTTTAATATGTTATATATGTGCAATGTGTATATTTTTATATTTGGATGTAAATTTGAATGTACATGTATTATGTATATATGAGCAATGTGTATATGTGATATATTGTATGTAAATTTGAATGTATATTTATATATGTGCAATGTATGTATGTGATATATTTGTATGTTAATTCGAATGTGTACGTATATATGTATCTTTTTCCTTGTTATAATTTCTTTTTTTTTTCATAATTTGCAGTTTTGCCTGTATGAATCTTGTGTAAAGGAAGATTACATGTGTATTTATGACTGATCTTGTGTAATAGAAGATATGTAAGTGAAATTTTATTTTCAGTTTCTGCTTGGTTGCTTTGCCTTTTTGTTTGTTTGCTTTTTGTTTGCTTTTTGCTTTATTTATTATTTTTTGTTGCTTTATTTTGTTTATTTTGGCGGGAGTTGGCGGCTTTTATGTATTAAACATAATTTGATGTTTGTCTCAGTATCATTCATTCTTGTATTAAATACTGGTCATCTTGATATTATTGATTATTTCAGAAATTTTTCTGTGCGTGTCTATATTTACAATAAATCTTCTTGAACATGAATTTGTATCTTGTTTGTGTTTATGAGATAATTTATAGCATTTTGTTTACTTACAAAATCTTCTAATTATCGAATGTTACATAATTTTTCATTGGCTAATATTTTTCTGCTTCACTGATTTGTATATCACTACGCGTATAGCTTTATATAGTCTTCTCGCGGTTTTTTCCTTACAGTTTTGATAGACACGTCTCTGTTCAGTGAAAATTTTTTGAAATTTTTTTCAACCACTCCCGCCCCACCCTTAATTTTTGAAATGTTTAGCTTATTAAGTTTTTTTTTTTTTTTTTTTTATGCATATGTTTTAGCTTGCATGTATTTGAAATAGAGTTGCTTTGATTAATATGTTTCATATATGTTCATTTGAATTTTTGAAGATTAATTGATATTATATATGGTCCAGTTGGTTCTGAATTGTTATTGAACGGCGGCTTTTATGTATTAAACATAATTTGATGTTTGTCTCAGTATCATTCATTCTTGTATTAAATACTGGTCAATCTTGATATTATTGATTATTTCAGAAATTTTTCTGTGCGTGTCTATATTTACAATAAATCTTCTTGAACATGAATTTGTATCTTGTTTGTGTTTATGAGATAATTTCATATAGCATTACAAATAATGTCTATTAAAACATTGTAGTAGAAACTATTTATACATTTCATTAAAATTACATCAAAGGAATACTCGCATTATTATTTACAACAAGAAAAATAACAAACTTACCTTAAAAAAACATATAGTTTATGGTGCAACGTTTATTGTGTAAGGGTATGTTTACCTACAAATGGCGTTCTTGTATTAAAAAGGGGCCGTAACTCGTCATGAATGTTACATTATTATTGTTTTTTCTCAACTCTCTGTGTTCCATTGACGAATTGTTAAATTGTATTGTGCTATAGGTATTGTATTCACATTGCTTTATGCAAGAAACATTTGAATTTAATTTTAATTTCACCATAAGCTAGTATTCATGATTTGAATTGCTATTTAGATTTTTCTTATGCAATTAATCTTTTAGAGAAGCGATGGTCTAACAATTAAGGAGTATGCTTACTCAACTTAGTGTCGTGGGTTCGAGTCAAGTTAACTCACACCTCCGAGTGAATTTCTATAAAAATTCTAGAAAGCAAATTGAATTAAAATTTAAACTTTGTAAAACTACTGATCATTAAACTTAAACTTGTTTGATCCTCATTATCTCTGTATTTATTTTGCTTTATTCAATAATGTTAATAAAACATAACTTCCTAACATCACCATCGTCTTTATTCGCTTCTTTCTATGTATTTTTTATATTTGTTAAGTATTCCCAAGGGCATTGCTCCTACCTTATTCCTGCTGTTTGTATATACAATATACTTGTTGATATTTGCATATTGAAAGAAAGCATTTAAATATATGTTAAACAAGATCAACAAGGAAAGGCGACGTTCAAATGATCGCAGCCGCCACACAAACCCAGCAACAAGAACCAGTGGCAAGGAGCACAGACGGACCCCAAACAAAATCAGGACAAAGCACAAGGCAGAGCACGGACAGCTTATCAATAAAATGATAAATAAATGTAACTGATAAGGAATTCAAAGAAAACAAATAAATGATTGAAAAAATAGGAAATAATTTGTAACTGATAAGGAATTCAAAGAAAAACAAATAAAAATTTCAAATTTCTAAAATAAGGAGCTGACAGTTTATTGTTTGGATTTTTCTTATGCAATCAATCAAGGAGTATGCATACTCCACCAAGGGATCATGGGTTCGAGTCAAGTTAATTCACACCTCCGATGGCACAAAAAATTCAAGGAAGCAAATTTAATTTAAATTTTAACTTGGTACAAGGTTAGCTTTTAAAAAAGCTAGTAGCGACCTCGCTTCGTTATTTTTTTCGAGGGGCGTGTTTAAATGTAAAATAACAGTTCTGTAAGCTGAAAAGACTTCAGCGAACATCAAAAATAAAAGTGACATATAAAGTTATGGAAGTCAAGCCAGTTCTGTCAGTTTAACAAAGAGGAATATGAGTATATATGAAGATGCATGTAAACAAATTCTATGTACTCTATACGTGCTCTCGATGAAATGTTTAATAGTATTGTGGTATAGTCATTGTATTTTACATTGCTTTCTGCAATAAACAGTTGAATTTAATTTAAATGGCACCAGAGGCTAGTATCTATGATTTTAATTGCTCTTTGGTTCGTACTTATCTGGAAATTGTGTCCTTTTTTCTGTAGAAGTTTGATTTTGTTTGGGTCTCAATTCACACTAAATTTACCTGTAATGTTTCAATAGATGCACACTTACAGCAGTTTTATACATTAATTACGAAAGACCGGTGGGGATATTACAACTTCCCGAATTCACGATTTCAACTTCATGAGTTCATGATTTCAACTTCATGAGTTCATGATTTCAACTACACGAATTCAACCTTTAAGGTCAAGACTGGTGACATGTCCGGCGTCCGTACTCGACAGCGAAATCTGCTTTAAATGCCCTTATTAAACATACATACATACATACATACATACATACATACATACATGCCGTCAAATGTGAAGGAAATTTTAAAAACATCTATATTTTCAGTTTTAAGACGATATAAAAAACAGAATGACACAGAACAAAACTTTATTACGATTTGTACAAAATACAATGTCCATTGTTTACAAAACAATTTGCTTGCAAACACCATATATTTACTTACATTATATTGATAATAAACAAACATAACATAAAACATATATTTTTTTCACATATACAAATGCTTTATGACAAGTAAATAAAATGAAAATTCAAACATACATCACAGTATTTGAAAATTAAACAGACATACAAGTTGTGGGCATTACCAGAGCGAGTATTTTGATTTTAAACCTGTCAGTTGAGTGCGTGAATGTAATTATTAAATAGCGCCGTCGCGCTTTTGCGACTCCGTAAAAAATGGTATTGCACGACCGTGCAACTTCAATGTGGGAAACTGGGCAAACATCATTACCCTTTGGGACGGATACATCACTTCAAATGGCAAACACATGAAAGATACAGTTAAAAATTCACTTATTTTTAAAAAAAAATGAATTTAAAGAACTTTCAAATAATATAAGACTCTCAAAAATTGTTCCACAAATAAAGAAAGTTATCAGAATTAAAAATTACTGCTGCTATAAAATCTATATCGATATTGGCTTTTTTGCCAATCAGTATATCTGCTAAATTCTGTTAACATGTGCTTGTGATGTCACCAGTCAACTTGTCTTTAGTTGTATGACAATAAACAAACAAAGATTAACAAAATTTACAATAACATCTACATGGCTTGTCCCAAAGATTTGCAAAAATAAAAAATGACCCAATTGTCATCGCGTTTTCAGATCAATACATTAGTAAATACAATATATAAATATAGAGGATATTGAATGAGTGCAGGTTCAATACTAAAATTATATTATTGAACGAGGAGGCTAAAATCATGTTATGTGAGCCTCTGGTAAGCAACATTTTGTTCTATATGTAGTCTATTACATATACAACTTTTTGTGACTGATTCGTTGCTCCCTGTGCATTTTACCTCCAATCTTTAAGTTATTTACTACTAATTTCACAACTGTGTCCAACTTTGGTTCTTTTGCATGTGCCTTTGTAAATAAACCGAGTGCCTGAAGGTCGCTTTGCAAATTTGACATATTTAGTTCGATTTGGTTTAAACATATTTTTATTCAGATAAAATATTCATGTTAATAATTTACAATTTAAGCAGAAAGGAATTGGACCGAGAGCTACAATAGCTCAAAGTAGTCCTCTCCTTTAACAAAAGCAATATGTTTACATAATACATGGCTTATCATAATTTTAATTAAACCCTATAAAAAAAGAAGAAAGAATAAAAAAAATTACAAATACATGTATGCAATTGAAAGAAAATAATAAAACGATAATAAATAATTAGTTCGATTTACCAGTGTGAATTGCCATATGTGAAGTAAATTTAGATTTATAATGAAAATGTTTATCACAGAAATCACATGTATAATTTTTCTCACCAGTGTGAATTAACATATGCTTTTGAAGTGATTCTTTTCAAGCAAATGTGTTATCACATATTGTACATTTCAAGTCTTTTTAGCCAGTGTGAATTGTCAAATGCCTTTTAAGTCCACACTTTTGAGTGAATGTTTACTCACATATTTCACACTTATACTTTTTGATTCCTAAGTGAATGTTCATATGATTTTGAAGATGAACGTTTTGAGTGAATCAGTTACTGCACATGTCACACTTATAGCTTTTTTGTACCAGTGTGAATGGCCATATGTACTTTGAGAGTACAACAACGGGCAAATGCTTTGTCACATATTTTACACACATAGTTCTTTTCACCAGTATGAATTCGCAAATGTCTTTTAAGAGTACTGCTATGCGTGAATGAGACATCACAAATTTTACATGGGAAATTCTTTTCTCCTGTATGAATTCTAAAATGAGTTTTAAGGTCACGTTTAACATAAAATGATTTTTCACAATATTCACATTTATAATTTTTCTCACCAGTGTGAATTAGAGTATGATCTTTCAGATTACTATAACGAGTAAAGGACTTATCACAGAGATCACATTTAAACATTTTCAAGCCAGTATGGATAATCATATGTGAATTCAATGTACCTTTTTGTAAGAATGTTTTATCACACTTTTCACATTTATAGTTTTTCTCACCAGTGTGAATAAAACATATGCGTTTTAAGGTGTTCTTTTCTAGTAAATGTGTTATCACATATTGTACATTGAAAGTCTTTTTGGCCAGTGTGAATTGTCAAATGCCTTTTAAGTCCACACTTTTGCGCGAATGTTTTCTCACATATTTCACACTTATACTTTTTGATTCCTGTGTGAATGTTCATATGCCTTTGAAGATGAACTATTTCAGTGTATGAGTTGCTGAACATGTCACACTTATGGCTTTTTGTACCAGTGTGTATGGCCATGTGTACTTTGAGACCACTGCCACGGGTAAATGTTTTGTCACATATTTCACACTTAAATTTTTTTATTCCTGTGTGAATGTTCATATGCGTTTGAAGACCACCTCTTTGAGTGAATGATTTACTACATACGTCACACTTATAGTTTTTTTGTACCAGTGTGAACGACCATATGTTCTTTGACACTACTACCACGGGCAAATGCTTTGTCACATATTTCACACACATAGTTCTTTTCACCAGTATGAATTTGCAAATGTCTTTTAAGATTACTGCTATACGTGAATGAGACATCACAAATTTTACAAGTGAAATTCTTCTCTCCTGTATGTATTCTAAAATGTTTTTTAAGGTCACATTTAGAATAAAATGATTTTTCACAATTTTCACATTTATAATTTCTCTCACCAGTGTGAATTATAGTATGAGCTTTCAGATTACTATAACGGGTAAAGGACTTATCACATATATCACATCTATTGTTTTTCTCACTAGTGTGATTTTTCATGTGTGATGTAAGTTGACTTACGAAAAGAATATACTTCATAGCATATTTCACATCTATATTTCCCTCCTTCGTAATGACTAGTCATTTTGCGCTGACTTCCCGGAGATAAGTAAACCTTTTAATCCAAGTATTCCTTAAACTTCTCTGTTTTCTCTGCTTTTTTCACATGGATGGCAATAACCTGATTTCAAATATAGAACATTTTTATTAATTTTAGGAAATTGATTTCCACTTACAATTTAATGGAAGGGAATTCAACTGTTATTTACATATTTTTATCATTAATCTTCTTACATATAAACCATATTTTGATTGTTCTATTCTGTACAACAGTTACATAATAACAAAAGTTCAACATTCTTTCCTTTGCCATATATATTTATCCTTAGTGAAGGTATTCTATCCGCCAAAAAATTCTAACATCGGCCAATATCGTATTTCCGGAACGTTATTATTTACAAAATCGTGGGCATTACATTATTTACAATCACTCATCTTTTATTGCTATGCACTACATTCCGGTTATAAACGACTAAATATTATTGAATACCGAAGATTGTGAAAAATAACGTTCGAGAAATGATCGATTTATTACGATATTGCCCGATGTCAGAAATGTTTTGGCGGGATAGCATTTCAGCAAGACAACCTTAAGAATGCTAATTGTCGGAATTTACCGAAATAAATAATGAATTTTGTATAATTTTCATAAATAATAAAATAAAACATTTATTTTGCCAAATTGTTTACAAAAAAGATTAAAGGCCCATTATGGCTCAGAAATGCTCTTATTTATATTTCTCGAAGGATTTTTTTGTGTACTTTAATAGGTTCCAAAAAGTTACTGATTGGCTAATTTACCTGAACCATTTTTTTTATCTGCTGCCTTGTTTCAATTGGTATAGTTAGACTGATTTAGTATTTTGATACTTTCTTTGTTAACATTTTTCTACTTTTGTGACACATTTTTTTTTTGCATTTATCGCTAATTACTTGAAGTTACAAGCATCTTACTTGCTCAGAAATCATTATTTAGATTTACTCGTATTATGAAATTCATGTTGCCCTTTCTAAAGAGGAAAAAATTTATACATTTCTCAGGCATAATGTACCTATAAAGAAAATCAACATTAATGCAACTGGATACATGTATATTAAAATGTAATATGGTGTAGAACGAGATCAAGAAAACAGAAGCTGAGAAATTTGAATGAAGTAATTTAATAAACTTTATATTTACTTGATAGTATGCTTGCATTCCAGGTTATTAATTAAAAATATTTCTGATATACTTGAGTCAAGATATTTAAGACGCGCGCTACATAGTGATGTTTTGACTTACTAAGCCCGACTTTTTATACAGTTAGCATGCACTAATTATCGACTCTTCAATTGTTTCCTGTTTAGTTATGAAAAGAGTAAATATACATAAATAGGGTATATCTATTTTAACCCCCGGAAGTCTCGATGCACATCTATTCTATTATACTATGCTCGTTTTTTCTATGCTTTTGTTTTATTTACCTCAAAACAATTATCCAACAAATATCCTGCAACCCGATTTACTTTCTACTATCCTCTCCGGTAGCGTTACGGATAACAGCCTATATATACAGTTTTTTTTCTGTGTATAACTACTACCCTGAAAAGGTACTGTTCCCAATAGAAAATATACATTAAAATTCCCAATTTCTTATGTTTTAATTCCCAAAATGGCTGTTCAAAATTCCCACTAGGCAAAGTGATTTCTATGATTGTTATAAAGATCATATAGCATTACAAATAATGTCTATTAAAACATTGTAGTAGAAACTATTTATACATTTCATTAAAATTACATCAAAGGAATACTCGCATTATTATTTACAACAGAAAAATAACAAACTTACCTTAAAAACATATAGTTTATGGTGCAACGTTTATTGTGTAAGGGTATGTTTACCTACAAATGGCGTTCTTGTATTAAAGGGCTGTAACTCGTCATGAATGGTACATTATTATTGTCTTTTCTGAACTCTCTGTGTTCCATGTGATAAAATGCTAAATTGTATTGTGTTATAGGTATTGTATTCACATTGCTTTATGCAAGAAACATTTGAATTTAATTTTAATTTCACCATAAGCTAGTATTCATGATTTTAATTGCTATTTAGATTTTTCTTATGCAATTAAATAAAGGATTATGCTTACTCAACTTAGTGTCGTGGGTTCGAGTCAAGTTAACTCACACCTCCGAGTGGAATTTCTATAAAAATTCTAGAAAGCAAATTGAATTAAATTTAAACTTTGTAAAACTACTGATCATTAAACTTAAACTTGTTTGATCCTCATTATCTCTGTATTTATTTTGCTTTATTCAATAATGTTAATAAAACATAACTTCATAACATCACCATCGTCTTTATTCGCTTCTTTCTATGTATTGTTTATATTTGTTAAGTATTCCCAAGGGCACTGCTCCTACCTTATTCCTGCTGTTTGTATATACAATATAATTTGTTGATATTTTCATATTGAAAGTAAGCATTTAATATATGTTAAACAAGATCAACAAGGAAAGGCGACATTCAATGCTCGCAGCCGCCACACGACCCAGCGACAAGAACCAGTTGCAAGGAGCACAGGCGGACCCCAAACAAAATCAGGACAAAGCACAAGGCAGAGCACGGACAGCTTATCAATAAAATGATAAATAAATGTAACTGATAAGGAATTCAAAGAAAACAAATAAATGATTGAAAAAATAGGAAATAATTTGTAACTGATAAGGAATTCAAAGAAAACAAATAAAACTTTCAAATTCTAAAATAAGGAGCTGACAGTTTATTGTTTGGATTTTTCTTATGCAATCAATCAAGGAGTATGCATACTCCACCAAGGGATCATGGGTTCGAGTCAAGTTAATTCACACCTCCGATGGCACAAAAAATTCAAGGAAGCAAATTTAATTTAAATTTTAACTTGGTACAAGGTTAGCTTTTAAAAAAGCTAGAAGCGACTCGCTTCGTTATTTTTTTCCAGGGGCTTGTTTAAATGTAAAAATAACAGTTCTGTTAGCTGAAAAGACTTCAGCGAACATCAAAATAAAAGTGACATATAAAGTTATGGAAGTCAAGCCAGTTCTGTCA
Organism: Ruditapes philippinarum; assembly: GCF_026571515.1. Lineage (NCBI taxonomy): Eukaryota > Metazoa > Mollusca > Bivalvia > Venerida > Veneridae > Ruditapes > Ruditapes philippinarum. The sequence goes on from NW_026861016.1 coordinate 71,714, forward strand.
GTTTAATAAAGAGGAATATGAGTATATATAAAGATGCATGTAACAAATTCTATGTACTCTACGTGCTCTCGATGAAATGTTTAATAGTATTGTGGTATAGTCATTGTATTTACATTGCTTTCTGCAATAAACAGTTGAATTTAATTTAAATGGCACCATAAACTAGTATTTATGATTTTAATTGCTCTTTGGTTCGTACTTGTCTGGAAATTGTGTCCTTTTTTCTGTAGAAGTTTGATTTTGTTTGGGTCTCAATTCACACTAAATTTACCTGTAATGTTTCAGTAGATGCACACTTACAGCAGTTTTATACATTAATTACGAAAGACCGGTGGGGATATTACAACTTCCCGAATTCACGATTTCAACTTCGTGAGTTTATGATTTCAACTTCATGAGTTCATGATTTCAACTACACGAATTCAACCTTTAAGGTCAAGACTGGTGACATGTCCGGCGTCCGTACTCGACAGCGAAATCTGCTTTAAATGCCCTTACATACATACATACATAGATACCAAGGGGCAGGACGTGAAGTGGTTGCACACTTGGTTCAAGCGAGCGAATTGGTTGCAAACTTGACAAAATGGCGAAAACGGCGTGATTTTTTGAAACGGGTGAACGAATTTTTGCCAGGCAAGTGGGTTTCTTTGTTATTTTGAAGTTCATTAGTATGCCTTTTCCATAATGCAATATATATGCCACACTCGGTTAAAGGTTTCAGCATCCTAGATTCTGTTTTGACGAAGTTATTGAAGATATAAACTGATCATGTAGATAATTTAAAATTTGACATGTGACTGTTCTGGCCGGTTTTTCTCCTAATTTATTCGAATTTGTAAGTTTTGAACTGCATTTAACAATAACAAAATATGTTTCTGTCAATGCTGTACAAACGGTTTAGTTCGCAAGTCCGAAGATAACGTTCAATACACAAAAATATCTTGTTCAAGCACATTTTGGTTGCAGACTTATACTTCAAGCATTTTTGGTTGCAAACTTTTGTGTCAATAATGTGGCATGCATATTTTTAGCGAGGAATAACTTATCTTTTTTTTTTTTTAATAATTAGCAATATTAAGGCAATTATACCCGTTCATCTAATAAGAAATATATATACAAATTGTGCATGCGTGCAGATATATAACACAGGGTCTTACAAATAGATATATAACACAATATGCTAATTTGAAGTTCAGTTGTGTTTATCTTCATCATTTTTTCTCCTCGATATACTCTTTTCTTCTTACAAAGTCTAAGGACTTTTTTTGGCATGACTAACTGTAAAGGAAAAGAAGAAAAAAAATAGCAACAAACAGCTTTCATTATTGTTCTTTTTTGAGATTTGAAATAAATTTGATTATATAGTAGATAAAAACTATATTTACATTGACACAAGGGCATTATCCACATGTTTCTTTAAATTGTTCCTTATAATTGACCAATCGAAACATTCTCCAAATTCCCTAACTCGAACAATGACTTTAAGTAGTTTTGTCACGTATCAGTCAATGTAAATAACCAATCGTATATCATTTATATTTATATTATGATCTAATAATCAAAATCATCTTTAGAATACCAATTGACACATGATGTACATCAAATCCGAAATATTGTAAACAAGCATGTACGTCATTTTAACTTTTGGTTTGTAAAAATATTTTAAGTACATTTACAACTTTATGTCTAAAGCAACTGCTGAATATTACATACGAAACAAATTAACATTTCTTGTGGTTTTGATAAACTTTGGAAATTTTGCCGCATAACATCGTATGTGTGCACATGTCCTAATGTATATGATGAAAATAATTCACTTAAATACAACAGTACTCTCACATACGTTTGTTTTGTATGTAGTTTTCATTTTCATTTTACATATGATGACATATTTTAGAATTGAAGTATCAATAAATATTTTTCTATATGCTATTTTTTTGTTTGCAGGCTTTTACTGATGATTATAGTATTGAACAGAGAACCATGTAATTTGAAACATAAAGTGCATAATTGTTGTAAAAGAAGAAAGTATAAATAACATTTATAACAAAAAGAAGTAACAGAACATGAATGGCAATAATTGCCAATGAAAATAGGTTAATAGATATAACCTTCAACACTCCTTTTGCAAACTTTTACTTTGGATTTCAATAGAATAAGAAAAAGTTTGCAACCAAAAATGCGTGAAGTATAAGTCTGCAACCAAAATGTGCTTGAACAAGATATTTTTGTGTATTGAACGTTATCTTCGGACTTGCGAACTAAACCGTTTGTACAGCATTGACAGAAACATATTTTGTTATTGTTAAATGCAGTTCAAAACTTACAAATTCGAATAAATTAGGAGAAAAACCGGCCAGAACAGTCACATGTCAAATTTCAAAATATCTACATGATCAGTTTATATCTTCAATAACTTCGCCAAAACAGAATCTATGGTGCTGAAACCTTTAACCGAGTGTGGCATATATATTGCATTATGGAATAGACATACTAATGAACTTCAAAATAACAAAGAAACCCACTTGCCTGGCAAAAATTCGTTCACCCGTTTCAAAAAATCACGCCGTTTTCGCCATTTTGTCAAGTTTGCAACCAATTCGCTCGCTTGAACCAAGTGTGCAACCACTTCACGTCCTGCCCCTTGGATACATAGATACAAACATACATACATACATACATACATACATACATACATACATGCCGTCAAATGTGAAGGAAATTTTAAAAACATCTATATTTTCAGTTTTAAGACGATATAAAAACAGAATGACACAGAACAAAACTTTATTACGATTTGTACAAAATACAATGTCCATTGTTTACAAAACAATTTGCTTGCAAACACCATATATTTACTTACATAATATTGATAATAAACAAACATAACATAAAACATATATATTTTTCACATATACAAATGCTTTATGACAAGTAAATAAAATGAAAATTCAAACATACATCACAGTATTTGAAAATTAAACAGACATACAAGTTGTGGGCATTACCACGAGTATTTTGATTTTAAACCTGTCAGTTGAGTGCGTGAATGTGAATTATTAAATAGCGCCGTCGCGCTTTTGCGACTCCGTAAAAAATGGTATTGCACGACCGTGCAACTTCAATGTGGGAAACTGGGCAAACATCATTACCCTTTGGGACGGATACATCACTTCAAATGGCAACACATGAAAGATACAGTTAAAATTCACTTATTTTTAAACAAAAATGAATTTAAAGAACTTTCAAATAATATAAGACTCTCAAAAATTGTTCCACAAATAAAGAAAGTTATCAGAATTAAAAATTACTGCTGCTATAAAATCTATATCGATATTGGCTTTTTTGCCAATCAGTATATCTGCTAAATTCTGTTAGCAGGTGCTTGTGATGTCATCAGTCAACTTGTCTTTAGTCGTATGACAATAAACAAACAAAGATTAACAAAATTTACAATAACATCTACATGGCTTGTCCCAAAGATTTACAAAAATAAAAAATAACCCAAATGTCATCGCGTTTTCAGATCAATACATTAGTAAATACAATATATAGAGGATATTGAATAAGTGTAGGTGCAATACTAAAATTATTGAACGAGGAGGCTAAATCATGTTATGTGAGCCTCTGGTAAACAACATTTTGTTCTACATGTAGTCTATTACATATACAACTTTTTGTGACTGATTCGTTGCTCCCTTTGCATTTTACCTCCAATCTTTAAGTTATTTATTACTAATTTCACAACTGTGTCCAACTTTGGTTCTTTTGCATGTGCCTTTGTAAATAACCCGAGTGCCTGAAGGTCGCATTGCAAATTTGACATCTATAGTTCGATTAACCAGTGTGACTTTTCATATGTGAGGTAAGATTAGATTTATAATGAAAATGTTTATCACATAGATCACATTTAAAAATTTTCAAGCCAGTGTGGATAATCATGTGTGAATTCAAAGTACTTTTTTGTAAGAATGTTTTATCACACTTTTCACATGTATAGTTTTTCTCACCAGTGTGAATTAACATATGCATTTCAAGTGATTCTTTTCTAGTAAATGTGTTATCACATATTGTACATTGAAAGTCTTTTTGGCCAGTGTGAATTTTCAAATGCCTTTTAAGTCCACACTTTTGAGTGAATGTTTTCTCACATATTTCACACTTATACTTTTTGATGCCTGAGTGAATGTCCATATGCGTTCGAAGACTTCTTCTGTGAGTGAATGATTTACTGCATACGTCACACGTATAGCTTTTTATACCAGTGTGAATGGCCATATGTTCTTTGAGACTACTTCCACGGGTAAATGCTTTGTCACATATTTTACACACATAGTTCTTTTCACCAGTGTGAATTCGCAAATGTCTTTTAAGTTGACTACTATATGTGAATGAGACATCACAAATTTTACATATGAAATTCTTTTCTCCTGTATGAATTCTAAAATGTTTTATAAGTTCATAATTAAAATAAAATGATTTTTCACAATTTTCACATTTATAATTTTTCTCACCAGTGTGAATTCGAGCATGAGCTTTCAGACCACTATAACTAGAGAAGGACTTATCACACACATCACATCTATAGTTTTTCTCACCGGTGTGAATTTTCATGTGTGATGTAAGTTGACATACGAAAGAAAATACTTTATAGCATATTTCGCATCTATGTTTTCCTCCTTCTTTATGGCTAGTCATTTTGCGCTGATACTGCTTCCCGGAGATAATAAACCTTTTAATCCAAGTATATCCTTAACTTATCTGTTTCTGTGCTTTTTTCACATGGATGGCATTAACCTGATTTCAAATATAGAATATATTTATTAATTTTAGGATATTTATTTCCATTAACGATTTAATGGAATGGAATTCAACTTAAATTAACATATTATTTTATCAGTAAGCTTCATTCATATAATCTCGGTTGTTCTATTCTGTACAACAGTTACACAATTACTAAAGTTTAACATGTTTTCCTTTGCCATATATATTTATCCTCAGTTTAGGTAGTCTTACTGTAATGTTTTTCCGCCAAAAAAAATCTAACATCGGCTAATATTGTAGCAAACCGGATATTTCTCGAACGTTATTTTTTCAAAATCTTGGCCAGGGGATTATTTAAAATCACTCATCCTTTATCGCTATGTAGCATATTGCTTGCTCAGAAATCATCATTTAGATGTTATAAAATTCATGTTTGCTTTTTCTAAAGAAGTAAAAATTTATACATTTCTGAAGCATAATGTACCTTTAAAGAAAATCAACATAAATACAACTGGATACATGCATATTAAAATGTTATATGGTGCAGAACTTCAATTTTAATGAAGTAATTTAGTAAAGTATATTTACTTGATAGTTTACTTGCATTCCAGGTTATAAATTGAAAATATTTCTTATATATTTGATTCAAGATATTTCGGAGGCGCACTTCTTAATGCTGCAACTTGTTACAAAGTGATATTTCGACTTACTAAGCCGAACTTTTAATACAGTTAGCATGCATTAATTATCGACTCTTCAATTGTTTCCTGTTTAGTTATGAAAAGAGTAAATATATATAAATAGGGTCTATTCACTGACATTCGGAAGTCATCAATTAAGTTGATAATTGATAATTGTGTTTAATTAATAATTTGACATATCATCCTAAGAGATAAAATGATAACATCTTTGTTAATTGATTGTAATTAGCAAGTGTCATGAATGTGTTGATCCTGGTAGTTTGAATGTAAATAATTATATTTTCTGAAAATATTTTATGCGCTCTCGATGCAATGTTAAATAGTATTATGCTATAGGTGTTGCATTTATATACTTTATGAGATAAACTTTTTAATTTAATTTTAATGTCTTTACAAGGATGAAATAAAATCACTCAAAATGGGGAAAAAATCTGCAAAGGATTGAGTGCAATACTTGTGCAGCCGAAAAATGATGAAATTCATTTACAAAAAAATATAAATAAATATGCATAATGATTTTCTTTTAAGAACAAATATTTATATATATAATGTATAAAAAGATAGGCTTAGTAAGTCGAAACATCACTTTGTCACAAGTTGCAGCCTCAAGTATTGCGCGTCAAAAATATCTTGACTCAAATATATCAGAAATATTTTCAATTGATAACCTGGAATACAAGCAAACTATCAAGTAAATATATATAAATTACTTTATTAAAATTGATCAGCTCAGTATTCTTTATCTCGTTCTACATCATATTACATTTTTATATACATGTATCCACTTGTATTTATGTTGATTTTCTTTAAAGGTACATTATGCCTCAGAAATGTATAAATTTTTACTTCTTAAGAAAGAGCAAACATGAATTTTTTAACATTTAAAAAATGATTTCTGAGCAAATAAGATACTTGTTTCCTTAGGAAATTAGCGATAAAAGTAAAATAATGTGTCACAAAAGTAGAAAAATGTTAACAAAGTAGTATTTTGACTTCCATTCAAAAATACTAAATCACTTTAACTGTACCAACTGCAAAAAAGCTGCAGATGAAAAAAAAAATTGGTTCAGTATTTAGCCAATGAGTTTTTTTTGAGCCTTTTAAAAAAAACTTTTGAGAAATATAAATAAAAACATTTCTGAGGCATAATTTGGCAATATAAATTTTGTATTTATTTATTTATGAGAATTTTATATAAATTTCATTATTAATTTTGCTAAATTTTCCGGCTATTAGCATTCTTGTTATACGTTCTCGCCAAAACAATATCGGCCAATATCGTAATAAATCGGCCATTTCCGAAACGTTATTTTTCACAATCGTCGATATCCAATAATATTTAGCCATTTTTTAACCGGTATGTACTACAAAGCGCTAATGGACGAGTGATTTTAAATAAGCAAATTTCCAAGATTTTGAAAAAAAAAAACAACGTTTCGGAAATAACATATTTGCTTCGATACTGGCAGATATATAAAATTGTCTTCGTTTAAACAAAGTGCATTAGAAGAAAATTATTTCCCCTGGTTTTGTTCCCGTCGGATCATATGAGGGCGCTATTCGGGCCAAATTCAGCAATAGCGTTGCAAATTCATTCAGCGCTTGGTTAACCGACTGTCAACATGTCCGAAGAAGTAAATTAAGATTTTTATTATAAGTTTTGTTAAGGATTTTAGACAATAGATGTACGTGTTCCATCTTTTCTAGTAATGTGTCTTGTATTTTGACTGAAGTTATTTACATGTAATTTATGAAACGAATTAAATTAATTTATGTTATTTGCAAATGAGGGTTTATTTGTACATATATATGTTGGTTCATTTCATGTACAGTCAGCTACAACCAAGTCGCTTGCAACACATTTAACTTTATTTCATAACTAAAATGTTCTGTTGTTCATTCTATATATTTTGTAGAGATAATGGTTGTGATCATATTGTATCCGTCGGGGACGATTTGAAGGGATAGAATTTTTGGCGGAAAAACATTACAGTAAGATTACCTTAACTAAGGATAAATATATATTATGACAAAGGAAAACATGTTAAACATTAGTAATTATGTAATTGTTGTACAGAATTGAACAATGGAAATAGAGTTCATATGAATAAAGCTAAATGATAAGAAATATGTTAAAAACAGTTCAATTCCATTCTATTAAATTGTAAGTGGAAAGCAATATCCTAAAATTAATAAATATATTCTATATTTGAAACCAGGTTAATGTCCTCCATGTGAAAAAAACAAAAAAAAAAAAAAACAACAAAAAAAAAAACCGCAGAGAAACAGAGAGAAGTTAAAGGAATACTTGGATTATTTCCGGGAAGCAGTATCAGCGCAAAAATGACTAGCCATAAGGAAAGAGGGAAACATAGATGTGAAATATGCTATAAAGTATTTTTTTTCGTAAGTCAACTTACATCACACATGAAAATTCACACTGGTGAGAAAAACTATAGATGTGATGTGTGTGATAAGTCCTTCCCTAGTTATAGTAAACTGAAAGCTCATACTCTAATTCACACTGGTGAGAAAAATTATAAATGTGAAAATTGTGAAAAATCATTTTATTTTAATTATGAACTTAAAAGACATTTTAGAATTCATACAGGAGAAAAGAATTTCATATGTAAAATTTGTGATGTCTCATTCACATATAGCAGTAGTCTTAAAAGTCATTTGCGAATTCATACTGGTGAAAAGAACTATGTGTCAATTCATACTGGTGAAAAGAACTATGTGTGTGAAATATGTGATAAAGCATTTACCCGTGGAAGTGGTCTCAAATTACATATGGTCGTTCACACTGGTACAAAAAGCTATAAGTGTGACGTATGCAGTAAATCATTCACTCAAAGAAGTGGTCTTCAAACGCACATGAACACTCACACAGGAATCAAAAAGTATAAGTGTGAAATATGTGAGAAAACATTCGCTCGAAAGTGTGGACTTAAAAGGCATTTGAAAATTCACACTGGTCAAAAAGACTTTAAATGTACAATATGTGATAACTATATTATTTTATCATTTTATTTAGTCATAAACTATTTCTCCCTGTTTCTTAGTAAGAATCACGTGACTACACGTTGTATGTTATTGCACAGAGAGTACATAAAATGTTTTCAGAAAAGACAATAATAATAAAACAATCATGACGAGTTACGGCCCTTTAATTCAGGAACGCCTTTTGCAAGTAAACATACTAAACAATACGTTGCGCTAGACACTATATTTTTTAAGGTAAGTTTGCTATTTTTCTGTTCTTTTCATAACAGACAAAAATATTTACATCAAAACTACCATGATCAACACATTCATTGCACTTGCAAATTACATACAATTAACAAAGATGTTATCATTTTTTTTATCTCTTAGGATATGTCAATGTATTAAAATAACTCAATTATCAACTTAATTGATTACATCCGGGTGACAATGGATATACCCTAATTATATACAATTATTTACTCTTTTCATTACTAAACAGGAAACAATTGAGTCGATAATTAATGCATGCTAACTGTATAAAAGGTTAGGCTTAGTAAGTCGAAACATCACTATGTACATGTCACAAGCTGAAACCTTAGTGCGCGTCGCAAATATCTTGGAAGAAATATTTTCAATTGATAACCTGGGATGCAAGCAAACTATCAAGTAAATATACTTTACTAAATTATTTTATTAAAATTGATCAGCTTCAGTTTTCTTTATCTCGTTCTACATCATATCATATTTATATATATATGTATCCAGTTGCATTTATGTTGATTTCCTTTAAAGGTACATTATGCCTCAGAAATGTATAATTTTTTACTTCTTAAAAAAGAGCAAACATGAATTTTTTAACATTTAAAAATGATTTCTGAGCAAGTGAGATGCTTGTTTCCTCAAGAAATAAGTGATAAATGCAAAATAATGTGCCACAAAAGAAGTAAAATGTAAACAAAGTGGTATTTTGACTTCCATACAAAATACTAAATCACTTAAACGGTACCAACTGCAAAAGTTCTGCAGATGAAACATGGTTCAGGTAATTAGCCTATCAGAAACTTTTTGGAGCCTATTTAAGTATATCAAAAAAAAAAAAAGAAAGTTTTTCTAGAAATATGAATAAAAGCATTTCTTAGGCATAATGGGCCTTTTTTGCAAAAAATTTGGCAGGATAAACGAGATTTATTATTTATGAGAATTTTGCATAAAGCTCATTATTAATTTTGCTAAATTTTCGGACTACTAGCATTTCTGTAATGCTTTCTTGCCAAAACAGTTCTTATATCGGCCAATATCGTAGCAAATCGGTCATTTCCGTAAACGTTATTATCATAATCTTCGGTATTCAATAATTTTTAGCCATTTATGACCGGAATTTAGTACATAGCGATAAAGGACGAGTGATTTTAAATGAGCAAATGGCCAAGATTAAAAAAAATAGAGTTTCGGAAATAACCGATTTGCTTCCATACTGGCCGATATTAGATTGTTATTGGCGGGAAAACATTACAGTTAGACTACCTTAAAAATGATAATTATATATGACAAAGGAAAACATGTTAAACATTAGAAATTATATTATTATACAGAATAGAACAATGGAAGTAGCGTTTATATGAACGAAGCTAAATGATAAGAAATATGTTAATTACAGTTGAATTCCATTCCATTAAATAATAAGTGGAAAGCAATATCCTTAAACAATAAATATATTCTATATTTGTACTCAGGTTAATGCCTTCCATGTGAAAAAAAAACACAAACAACAACAACAACAACAACAACAACAACAAAAACACAAAAAACGCAGAGAAACAGAGAAGTTAAGGGAATACTTGGATTATCTCCGGGAAGCAGTATCAGCGCAAAATGACTAGCCATAACGAAGGGGAGAAACATAGATGTGAAATATGCTATAAAGTATTTTCTTTCTTATGTCAACTTACATCACACATGATAATTCACACTGGTGAGAAAAACTATAGATGTGATGTGTGTGATAAATCCTTCTCTAGTTATTGTAATCTGAAAGCTCATACTCGAATTCATACTGGTGAGAAAAATTATAAATGTGAAAATTGTGAAAAGTCATTTTATTTTAAATATGCACTTAATAATCATTTTAGAATACATACAGGAGAGAGGAATTTCACATGTAAAATTTGTGATGTCTCATTCACGTGTAGCAGTACTCTTAAAGAACATTTGCGAATTCATACTGGTGAAAAGAACTATGTGTGTGAAATATGTGACAAAGCATTTGCCCGTGGAAGTGGTCTCAAATTACATATGGTCGTTCACACTGGTACAAAAAGCTATAAGTGTGACGTATGCAGTAAATCATTCACTAAAAAAGTTAATCTTCAAAGGCATATGAACATTCACACAGGAATAAAAAAGTATAAGTGTGAAATATGTGAGAAAACATTCGCTCGAAAGTGTGGACTTAAAATGCATTTGACAATTCACACTGGCCAAAAAGACTTCAAATGTACAATATGTAATAACACATTTGCTCGGAAAAAATCACTTAAAATGCATATGTTAATTCACACCGGTGAGAAAAATTATCCATGTGAAAAGTGTGAAAAAACATTCCTACAAAAAGGTCATTTGAATTCACATATGATTATCCACACTGGCTTGAAAGATTTTAAATGTGATCTATGTGATAAGTCCTTTACTTGTTATAGTCAACTGAAAGATCATACTTTAATTCACACTGGTGAGAAAAATAATAAATGTGAAAATTGTGAAAAATCATTTTATGTTAAACGTGACCTTAAAAATCATTTTAGAATTCATACAGGAGAAAAGAATTTTACATGTGAAATTTGTTATGTCTCATTCGCGTATAGCAGTAATCTTAAAAGACATTTGCGAATTCATACTGGTGAAAAGAACTATGTGTGTGAAATATGTGACAAAGCATTTGCCCGTGGTTGTACTCTCAAAGTACATATGGCCATTCACACTGGTACAAAAAAAGCGTAAATGTGACATGTGCACTCAAATAGTTCATCTTCAAAGGCATATGAACATTCACTCAGGAATCATAAAATAATAAGTGTGAAATATGCGAAAAAAATTCGCGCAAAAGTGTGGTCTTAAAAGGCATTGACAATTCATACTGCCCAAAAAGACTTTCAATGTACAATATGTGATAAAACATTTACTCGAAAAGAATCACTTAAAACGCATTTGTTAATTCACACCGGTGAGAAAAATTATACATGTGAAAAGTGAGATAACACATTCTTACAAAAAGTAATTTGAATTCACATATGATTATCCACAATGGCTTGAAATTTTTTAAATGTGATCTATGTGATAAACATTTTCACTATAAATCTAATCTTACTTCACATATGAAAATTCACACTGGTTAATCGAACTTTAGATGTCAAATTTGCAATGCGGCCTTCAGGCACTCAGGTAATTTTACAAAAAATACAAATTTTACATGCAAAAAAACCATGTTGGACCCAGTTGTGAAATTAGTAATTATAAATAACTGAAAGAAAAGGGCAAAAATGCAAATGACCATTCACAAGGGAGCAATGAATCAATTACAAAAAAGTTTAATATGTATATACTTCATGTAGTAAAAAATGTTGCATGTAATATTCAGAGGATATTGTATGAGTGTAGGTTTAATACTAATTTATTGAACGAGTTGAATAAAATGATATGCATGGTATTGTTTTATTCATGAGTTTAATATATTAAGTATTGAATCAAAATGAATATAATATTATCTTTATCACATATACAAAATAAGAAAAACTGTTAAATAGAGTCATTATTCATTGTCACGCCTTTAGTGTAACGCTTAATACATTATAGCTCTTGAACGCTATGATTATATATAGCGCAAAATTATTGACGTAACGTCAAAGCGTTATTACACCAGTGTGACAGCGTATTTATTAAATGGCTTTATTACACACCTGTGCCGCGGTTTATGTGATCAGTGTCAGTCATCACGGCGTAACTCCAAGGCAGCATGGCAACGCAGGTAAAAAACCAAAGCATTCTATTACGTATGATGATGTCATACGCGTTGTTTATTTCATCCGAAATTATGCAGAAGAAAGAGGTCTCCCTCAACCTGCAGCCCCTCGTTGCCTAGACAACATCCCACCAGTGTATCTGACGTCTGACACAACCAAAAAAGACATGCATCAGCTGTACAAACAGTCTTGTTCAGATCCCTGCCTTGTCGATACACTCGGATAATTGCCCAGGTAATTATTTTTATTTTCAACATAATATTTACAATGCGGTTAATTATATCACCTTAACTACCATCTTAACGATCAGATATAAAATTATATTAATACTTGCGATATATATACTTTTTAAAATTAATACCAGAACCAGTTTCAACTTATGTAATATCAGGAGAAATACCAGTACTTAGTTTGCATACAGACTGTCACAACAAAATGTCCGTAATGTAAAAGTATAAACTTTCCATTAAATAGAACAATATATGTTATAAAAATGTTCTTTTCCAATTTATAATGAAATCCAAAGTAGTGCCAAATGCAGTACCAGTACCAAATTTTGAGCAGTTATTCAGTACCAGTACAAGTGGCAGCATATCTTGTGTGTGACAGTACTTATGCAGTATTTGCAAAATAAATATGCACTAGGTACTGCAGTATCAATACAAGTAATGCAATTAAATGCATGTCTGTACATAGTTAAAAATATCAGTCTTACTATTTTTTCCACAATTAAAATACTTATTGTGTATAACTCAATTGCTATTGCTCCATACAAATTAATTGAACTATATTTTAACTAGCATGCCTTATTTTTCAGGGCAAAAATAAAACCGTTACACTATTGGATATTTTATGTGGCGCGTTATGACAGGACAGAATGAAAAGATCGAGTATGCATATGCAAGTACCAGGTACTGATTCAAGAAAATCTTAATTACTTAGATTCTTTTTTAACTTCTAGTAACTGGGGCAATCTAAACAAATTTTGACAATCTTATCTGTTTTTTCCCCCAAGGACAAAATATATATGTAACATGAACACCGTAGTTTTGTTCAAAAGCATAATTATTTATGTTTTTCCTTTTAAATCGCCAATAGGTAAGGCTTTTCCATATTAAAAATGATTTAAATTTTCTTTTAAGGACATGCGAGGTGTTTAGTTGATGCGGGATTTGCACATCTAAAAATTAAATTTCCGGAGGCATGATGTAGAAACTCTTCAACAGCTGGCCGATGTAACAGAGAAATCATCTACAACCAACAGTGCTGTATGTTACCTCAGTGGTCATGGCGGCAATGGAAAAACCCTTTCTAGAGAGATTTTTCAAACCAATTATTGGTATAAGGTAAACTAGGTTTAATCTCATTCAAATAAAAATGTTGTTAACTCACAATTCCAGACTCTACGTTCCTGAACCATAGAAAGAGAAAATATCTTATACATGAAAATTTAAGAGTGTGTTGTTTCTATTAATCGTTTACTAGTATTTTTTTCTCTTTGATTTTACTCAATGGTTTCTTAAAAAGTTATAAGCAATATCTAATAAAATACTTTACACAATGAAAATTGAAAAGAAAGAGTTGTCACATAGAATGTCCTCCACATTTATAGTATTATGAAACAGGATACATGTAAAATGTTCGGAACAAAATATTATGCAGACGAATTCGTCGCATATATCCTCCATCTTAATACACTTTAACGTAAATAAAATTCTTTAAACAATTTTTTTCTGCCGCGTGACCAAGTTAACGGTCATGCTATGTAAGAGCTTTCCAAGCTCTACCGTTCTTTTAACTTAAATAATTCTAAATAAGCTCTGAAAAATCTTTATTTTTTTATTTATAGATGCATATTAGGAAATAAGTTTGTTGCATTTGTCGTAACGGATATTTATCATTTTTCTATTGATAGAAAATTTCAGCATTTCCGGTTCCAGTCGGACACACCGGGAGTGGTAATGGCGAGAAAAACACCTGAAGGCGAGGAACATTTGATCCAAGTCTTGAAAGAACCCGGATTCCGGTTCAGTTCATGTGCCCGTCCAAGGGTTATTACGCCCGTGGGAATGACATCAGAGCGTAAGAGATATTTGTCGCAAAGTGTGCGCGCGTTTGTCAGTCGAAAGACAGTCAGCTATGTAGACATAAGGAAAAAATATGTGAAACAATATTATTACAAAAGACCATCAATGTGTAACTTTTATTGAGCTGATTTCTTCTAATAATAAAATTATACTAATGAATCTAGCTAAATATCTGAGAGAATCGATTAAAATCAGGAACACTTTTGTTAGTACTAACACTTAAATTCTATATTTGTTACAAATTTATACTCTAATTTCAATTGATTTGTTGTATCAAATATGTTTATACTCTGCTTAGGAAATCATATTACAAGTGATGATAATAACCTCTTAATTTTTAATCCAGAATTGTTCATTCTCCAACTTTACATGGAATTCAATATTATATATTAAATCCTTTATTGTTTGTTAAATAGAAACGTGACATATTTACAATGTGTGTATTTATATTGCAGTGATGATGTACTATGTACAAATCCTAAATAAAATTATGTTCTGTTCTGTTCTATTAAATGGCTTTATTACACACCTGTGCCGCGGTTTATGTGATCAGTGACTTTATCACGAACCCATGCCGATTTTGCAACTCCGTAAAAATGGTATTGCACAACCGTGCATATGTTTTTACGTGACGCCATTTACGTTAAGTAAACACAGTGTAAAGACGCGCTAAATTCTAGTATTACACTATAGGCGCGTCAATTAAAAATGATTCTTTTTTTCACTTTACACAGTCTTTATTTTAGTTATGTGATAGATTAATTATCATATTCGTGTAGATTCATTACTGAATTTATTGAACACGTTGAATGAAAAAATATTTTGCTCACCAAAGACTCGCATAATATGATTTTAGTCGATTCGTTAAGTAAATTCAGTATTGAACCTACACTCATTCAATATCCTCTATACATGTATATTGTTATTACTAATGTATAGATTTGAAAACGCGATGACATATGGGTTATTTTTGCAAATCTTTGGGATACGCCATGTAGACGTTATTTGTTTATTGTCATACGACTAAAGACAAGTTGACTGATGACATCACAAGCACCTGCTACCAGACTTTAACAGATAAACTGATTGGGAAAACAGCCAATATTGATATTCATTTTATAGCAGCAGAAATTTTATATTCTGATAACTTTTTTTATTTGTGGATCGATTTTCGAGATTCTTGTATTATTTGAAAGTTTTAAATTCATATTTTCGAAATATAAGTGGATTTAAATAATGTATCTTTCCTGTGTTGCGATTCGGATTAATGTATCCGTCCCAAAGGGTAATGAAATTTTGCCGAGTTGCCGACAATGAAGATGCACGGTCGTGCAATACCATTTTCTACGGAGTCGCAAAAGCGCCATGGCTATTTGATAATTCACATAAACACACTCAACTGAGAGGCATGCAAAAATTAAAATAATCATGGAAATGCACACGACTGACATTTCTGATTAATTTTGAAATACTGTAATACATGTTTCAATTTTCATTTTATTTACTTGTTATAAAGCAGTTTTATATGTGAACAAAATAATGTTATGTTTTATTTTTTGTTTGATTGTTATCAATATTCATGCGAGTAAATATGTAGTGTATGTAAGAAAATTGTTTTGTAAATGATGGACATTGCATTTTGTACAAATCGTAATAAAGTTTTGTTCTGGGCAGGTCATTCTGTTATTATAGCGTCTTAAAACTGAAAACATAGATCATGAAAACATAGATCATGAAAACATAGTTTATTTTAAAAAAATTCCTTCACATTTGACGGCATTAACTTGAACAACGTTAATTTCTTGAACGAAAAAATACCAAAACAACACAGCATTTGTGTGCGTGCGTGAGTGCGTGCGTACGCACGTACGTACGTACGTACGTACGTACGTACGTATGTATCTATGTAAAACATGACATAAACTTGAACAACGTTATTTTCTAAAACGAAAGAATCCAAAAAAAAAAACAAAAAAAAAACAAAAAACAAAACAAACAAAAACACAAACAAACAGCAAGAGCATATTAATTAATACAAACGTCCTCTCTAAACTGCGTACTATTTACCTCCCTTTGTCGCGAAGAACGCGAATATGGTTATATGTTTATCCGGCTTGACACTCAATTATATAATTTTGCATCATTTTCTATGACTCCAAGAAAATAATGATTTGTACGAAATAATACGACGCAGTTGAAAGTAAAATATAATACGACACACTTGTATTTTAATTGTAGGCTGTATAGTGGTTCAGCTATATGTAATTTATGCGCTAAGTATGCTAGTAACGTCAAACATTTCTTGTTTGCATAAGACTTCTGGCCGGCTTAGAGTTGCAAGTTCGCTATAACTTTTGTTTTACAAAATAGTTGTGCAAGCAACATATACCGAACGAAAATTGTTTACAACAACAACAACAACAACATAAACGTTTATTCATGTCAGGCTCATATACAGAACAACATGACAGAAAATTAAGTTTTAAACATTGTACTGGTAATTAACATGGGGACAGTGATGAAACATCTAAATGTGCTCATGTAAATGTAAAACAAACAAAAAAAGACAAACAAATAAAAAATACACATTGACAAAGTTAACATAATAGTTTACTGTGAGTGAGAAAACGTTAGCGTTATGATTTGAATCCGATTTGCATGACAGAAACATAAATGCTATATTGAAGGTAATGAAAGTAAATATTTGTCAACACAGGTTAAATCAGTCAATGTTGATTGGCAGACAGTATGTTTACATACGCTATATATAGTACATATGTAATATAAAAACTACTTAGTGCACTGAAATAGTAAATAAACAATGAAACGTCAAATTCGTATGTAACAATTTAACAAGATCAATGTGTAAATGTAGTAGTGAGGTTGTTTTTCTAGATAAATAAAGTATCTTCGTATACATAAAAAACAAATTGAATAGGTAAATTCAAATCTAACGGGACAAACTGAAAATAATACACCGTTGAGAAGTAAGTTTTATACTTTTTACTATAAATGTCCTTGGCGCACGGGAAGCACGATTTTTCATTCATAGAAAATTTCATTCATTCTAAAGTAGGCATGGCCAGGACTGAAGGTCTTTCGGCGTAACCAAGCAACGGTGTGGTCGAAAATCGAGCTACAAATCAAAAGTGCTTGTGTACTAGTCAGAGTGAAAATTAATGAATGGATTTATTGTTCATAGGAATATTTTGTAATAAGTGGATGTGTTTGCATCGGTGAGTAATAATGATTTACAAAAATAGTAATAATAAAATAATAGTAAATAGTAAAGCTCAACGAATAGCAATTTTATCAGTGAAATTTACTGAAATGTTTTTAGAATTATTGTAAAAAACTTAGCGATTAGTTTAAGGATATTATATGAATTAGTATTAAGTAATTCTTTGAAAAGTAATGTTATTGGTCTTGAATAAAATCGACGAGGTATAAATAGTTGCCTGGATTGAGAGAAAAAAGGGCAGACTAGGGTATAGTGATATTCGTCTCCTAGATCATTTAAAGAGCATAACGTGCATTTCCTAGACTCGAGGGGAACAAAAGATTGCCTCCATCTCCCCACTTCGACCGGTAACCGGTTGTTCCCTGTCCGAAATTTAAACATTGACATTCTTAATTTTATTGGGAGTATGGTAAGGTATTTTTCTAATTCAATGTTATTACATATATCTTGTTTTCAGCCATTTCCAATAAAAACAGTAATAAACAAAAACATATTTTTCCTTCCAAGATGGCGGCATTTGTTTACATTTTGTCGGATACAACGCAGTTATGGTTCCCAGCCATATATCTAATACAAAAAGTAAATTGGTAAATTAATCGTAAATTTAGACCCAAATAATAACAAATTTACGCAAAAAATACAATTTCAGGATATGTACGAAACAAATCGCAATTAAACTTATGGTGACATTAAAATTAAATTCAAAAGTTTTTTTGCATAAAGCAATGCCGATAGGACAATATAATTTAACAGTTTATCATAATTATAGAGCACAGAGAGTACATAAAATGTTTTCATACAAGACAATAATATTTTAATTTAAACTATCAGGATCAACAATTTCATTGCACTTGTTAATTACAATCAATTAACAATGATATTATCATATAATTATTTTATCTCTCAGGATATGTCAAAATATCAATTTAACACAATTATCAATTTCCTGTGGGCAATAGATATACTCTCTTTATATATAATTATTTACTCTTTTCATAACTAAACAGGAAACAATTGAGTCGATAATTAATGCATAATAACTGTATAAAAAGTAAGGCCTAGTAAGTCGAAACATCACTATGTAACAAGTTGCAGCATTAAGTAGTGCGCGTCCAAAATATCTTGACTCAAGTATATCAGAAATATTTTCAATTTATAACCTGGAATATAAGCAAACTATCAAGTAAATATACTTTACTAATTTTTTTTCTTAAAATACATCAGCTTCTGCTTTCTTTATCTCGTTCTTCATCATATCATATTTTTATATACATGTATCCAGTTGTATTTATGTTGATTTTCTTTAAAGGTACATTATGTCTCAGAAATGTATAAATGTTTACTTATTTAGAAGGGCAAACAAGAATTTTATAACATTTAAATTATGATTTCTGAGCAAATAAGATACTTGTTTCCTTAGGAAATTAGCGATAAAAGTAAAATAATGTGTCACAAAAGTAGAAAAATGTTAACAAAGTAGTATTTTGACTTCGATGCAAAACACTAAATCACTATTACTGTACCAATTGCAAAAAAGCAGCAGATGAAAAAAAAATGGTTTATGTAATTAGCCAATCAGAATTTTTATGAGCCTATTAAAGTATACAAAAAAAAGCCTTTAAGAAATATAAATTAGAGCATTTCTGAGCCATATTGGGCCTTTAATCTTTTTGCAACAATTTGGCAAAATAAATGTTGTATTTAATTATTATGAGAATTATACAAAATTCATTATTTATTTCGGTAAATTCCGGCAATGAGCATTCTTAGGGTAGTCTTCCTGTAATACTTTCCCGCCAAATCATTTCTGACATCGGCCAATATCAATATAAATCGGTCATTTCCGAAACGTAATTTATAACCGTCGGTATTCAATAATTTCTAGTCGTTTATAACCGGAATTTAGTACATAGCGATAAAGAAGGACTGGTTGTAATTAATGTAATGCCCAAGATTTGGAAAAAATAACGTTCCAGAAATGAAAGATTTGCTTCGATATTGGCCGATATTAGATTGTTTTTGGCGGGAAAACATTACAGTACGACTACCTTCACTAAGGATAAATATATATGACAAAGGAAAACTTGTTAAACAGTAGTAATTATATAATTGTTGTACAGAATAGAACAATGGAAATAGAGTTTATATTATTAGTTATAAAGATTGTTGACAGGTTATATGGTCCTATATAAAAGACAATTTGTAAATATAACCCGAGCCGCTAGGCGAGGGTTATATTGCAAACAGCCGTTTATATACGGTCATATAACCTTTCAGCAATCTTTATAGCGAATCTATAATACAGCAAGCATCAGTTTTTAGATAAAAAAAGGTAAGATTTATTTATTAATCGACAACAGCCGTGTATATAAACTTATATATATATATAAACGTCACGATTATCCAATGAAAAGCGACGTTACAAACGTGCAGTATTATAAGAATGAAACTAAATGATATAATAATATGTTAATAACAGTTGAATTCCATTCCATTAAATTTTTTAAGTGGAAAGCAATATCCTAAAATTAATAAATGTATTCTAAATTTGAACCCAGGTTAATGCCACCCATGAGAGAGAAAAAAAAAACGCAGAGAAACAGAGAAGTTAAGGGAATACTTGGATTAAAAGGTTAACTTATCTCCGGGAAGCAGTATCAGCGCAAAATGACTAGCCATAACGAAGGAGGGAAACATAGATGTGAAATATGCTATAAAGTATTTTCTTTCGTAAGTCAACTTACATCACACATGATAATTCACACTGGTGAGAAAAACTATAGATGTGATGTGTGTGATAAGTCCTTCTCTAGTTACAGTAATCTGAAAGCTCATACTCGAATTCACACTGGTGAGAAAAATTATAAATGTGAAAATTGTGAAAAATCCTTTTATTTTAAATATGAACTTAAAAAACATTTTAGAATACATACAGGAGAGAGGAATTTCATATGTAAAATTTGTGATGTCTCATTCACGTATAGCAGTACTCTTAAAGAACATTTGCGAATTCATACTGGTGAAAAGAACTATGTATGTGAAATATGTGACAAAGCATTTGCCCGTGGTAGTGGTCTGAAATTGCATATGGCCATTCACACTGGTGCAAAGAACTATAAGTGTGACGTATGCAGTAAATCATTCACTCAAAGTAGTGGTCTTCAAGCGCATATGGCCATTCACACTGGTACAAAAATCTATAAGTGTGACGTATGCAGTAAATCATTCACTCACAGAAGTGGTCTTCAAGCGCATATGAACATTCACACTGGTACAAAAAACTATAAGTTTGACGTATGTAGTAAATCATTCACTCAAAGTAGTGGTCTTCAAGTGCATATGAACATTCACACTGGTACAAAAAACTATAAGTGTGACGTATGCAGTAAGTCATTCACTCAAAGAAGTGGTCGTCAAGCGCATATGAGCATTCAAACTGGTTCAAAAAACTATAAGTGTGACGTATGCAGTAAATCATTCACTCACAGAAGTGGTCTTCAAGCGCATATGAACATTCACACTGGTACAAAAAACTATAAGTGTGACGTATGCAGTAAATCATTTACTCAAAGAAGTGGTCTTCAAAGGCATATGAACATTCACACTGGTACAAAAAACTATAAGTGTGACGTATGCAGTAAATCATTCACTCAAAGTAGTGGTCTTCAAGCGCATATGAACATTCACACTGGTATAAAAAAACTATAAGTGTGACGTATGCAGTAAATCATTCACTCAAAGAAGTGGTCGTCAAGTGCATATGAACATTCACACTGGTACCAAAAACTATGAGTGTGACGTATGCAGTAAATCATTCACTCACAGAAGTGGTCTTCAAGCGCATATGAACATTCACACTGGTACAAAAAACTATAAGTGTGACGTATACAGTAAATCATTTACTCAAAGAAGTGGTCTTCAAAGGCATATGAACATTCACACTGGTACAAAAAACTATAAGTGTGACGTTTGCAGTAAATCATTCACTCAAAGTAGTGGTCTTCAAGCGCATATGAACATTCACACTGGTACAAAAAACTATAAGTGTGACGTATGCAGTAAATCATTTACTCAAAGTAGTGGTCTTCAAGTTCATATGAACATTCACACTGGTACAAAAAACTATAAGTGTGACGTATGCAGTAAATCATTCACTCAAAGAAGTGGTCTTCAAAGGCATATGAACATTCACACTGGTACAAAAAACTATAAGTGTGACGTATGCAGTAAATCATTCACTCAAAGTAGTGGTCTTCAAGTGCATATGAACATTCACACTGGTACAAAAAAACTATAAGTGTGACGTATGCAGTAAATCATTCACTCAAAGAAGTGGTCTTCAAAGGCATATGAACATTCACACTGGTACAAAAAACTATAAGTGTGACGTATGCAGTAAATCATTCACTCAAAGAAGTGGTCTTCAAGTGCATATGAACATTCACACTGGTACAAAAAACTATAAGTGTGACGTATGCAGTAAATCATTCACTCACAGAAGTGGTCTTCAAGTGCATATGAACATTCACACTGGTACAAAAAACTATAAGTGTGACGTATGCAGTAAATCATTTACTCAAAGAAGTGGTCTTCAAGCGCATAGGAACATTCACACAGGAATCAAAAAGTATCAGTGTGAAATATGTGAGGAAACATTCGCTCAAAAGTGTGGACTTAAAAGGCATTTGACAATTCACACTGGCCATAAAAACTTTAAATGTATAATATGTGATAACACATTCACTAGAAAAGAATCACTGAAAACTCATATGTTAATTCACACTGGTGAGAACAATTATACATGTGAAAAGTGTGATGAAACATTCTTACAAAAAGTAATTAGAATTCACATATGATTATTCACACTCGCTTGAAAAATTTTAAATGTGATCTCTCATTATAAATCTAATCTTACCTCACATATGAAAAGTCACTCAGGTTATTTACAAAGGCACGTGCAAAAGAACCATCTTGGACCCAGTTGTGAAGTTAGTAATAAATAAGTCAAAGGTGGGGGTAAAAAACAAATGACCATTCACAAGGGAGCAACGAATCAGTTACAAACGTTTTGTTGCAGGCTATATTCAGAGGATATTGAATGAGTGTAGGTTTAATACTAATTGATTTAACGAGTTGAATAAAATCATATTATACGAGCCTCTGGCGAGCATGGTATTGTTTTATTCAACGAGTTTAATATACTAAGTATTGAATCAAAATGAATATAATATTATATTTATCACATATACAAAATAAGAAAACTGTTAAAAAGAGTCATTATTTATTGTCGCACCTATAGTGTAACGCTAACATTGAACATTGAGCTCTTGAACGCTATGTTTATATATAGCGCAAAATTATTGACGTAACGTCAAAGCGTTATTACACTAGTGCGATAGCGTTTTTATTAAATGTCTTTATTATACATCTGCAACATGTGATCAGTGACTTTACGTCGTACCCATGCCGATTTTGCGACTCCGTAAAATTGGTATTGCATAACCGTGCATATAGTATAATATAATATAATATAATAATATTTATTAATTATTTTAATATACGTTACGTAAACATAATGTAAAGACGCGCTAAATTTTAGTGTTACACTTTAGGCGCGTCAATGAAAAATTTATCTTTTTTGCACTTTACACAGTCTTTATTTTAGTTATGTGATAGATTAATTATCATATTCGTGTAGATTCATTACTGAATTTATTGAACACGTTGAATGAAAAAATATTTTGCTCACCAAAGACTCGCATAATATGATTTTAGTCGATTCGTTCAGTAAATTCAGTATTGAACCTACACTCATTCAATATCCTCTATACATGTATATTGTTATTAATAATGTATAGATGTGAAAACGCGACGACATATGGGTTATTTTTGCAAATCTTTGGGATACGCCATGTAGACGTTATTTCTTTATTGTCATACGACTAAAGACAAGTTGACTGATGACATCACAAGCACCTGCTACCAGAATTTTGCCGATATACTGATTTGCAAAAAGAGCGAATATTGATATTCATTTTATAGCAGCAGAATTTTTTAATTCTGATAATTTTTTTATGTGTTGATCAATTTTTGAGAGTCTAATATTATTTGAAAATTCTTTTAATTCTTTTTTTTTTTTATAATTTTGTATAAAGCCCATTATTAATTTTGCTAAATTTTCGGACTACTAGCATTTCTGTAATGCTTTCTTGCCAAAACATTTCTTATATCGGCCAATATCGTAGCAAATCGGTCATTTCAGTAAACGTTATTTTCATAATCTTCGGTATTCAATAATTTTTAGCCATTTATGACCGGAATTTAGTACATAGCGATAAAGGACGAGTGATTTTAAATGAGCAAATGGCCAAGATTAAAAAAAATAGAGTTTCGGAAATAACCGATTTGCTTCCATACTTGCCGATATTAGATTGTTATTGGCGGGAAAACATTACAGTTAGACTACCTTAAAAATGATAATTATATATGACAAAGGAAAACATGTTAAACATTAGAAATTATATTGTTATACAGAATAGAACAATGGAAGTAGCGTTTATATGAACGAAGCTAAATGATAAGAAATATGTTAATTACAGTTGAATTCCATTCCATTAAATAATAAGTGGAAAGCAATATCCTAAAACAATAAATATATTCTATATTTGTACCCAGGTTAATGCCCTCCATGTGAAAAAAAAAAACACAAACAACAACAACAACAACAACAAAAACACAAAAAACGCAGAGAAACAGAGAAGTTAAGGGAATACTTGGATTATCTCCGGGAAGCAGTATCAGCGCAAAATGACTAGCCATAACGAAGGGGAGAAACATAGATGTGAAATATGCTATAAAGTATTTTCTTTCTTATGTCAACTTACATCACACATGATAATTCACACTGGTGAGAAAAACTATAGATGTGATGTGTGTGATAAATCCTTCTCTAGTTATTGTAATCTGAAAGCTCATACTCGAATTCATACTGGTGAGAAAAATTATAAATGTGAAAATTGTGAAAAGTCATTTTATTTTAAATATGCACTTAATAATCATTTTAGAATACATACAGGAGAGAGGAATTTCACATGTAAAATTTGTGATGTCTCATTCACGTGTAGCAGTACTCTTAAAGAACATTTGCGAATTCATACTGGTGAAAAGAACTATGTGTGTGAAATATGTGACAAAGCATTTGCCCGTGGAAGTGGTCTCAAATTACATATGGTCGTTCACACTGGTACAAAAAGCTATAAGTGTGACGTATGCAGTAAATCATTCACTCAAAAAGTTAATCTTCAAAGGCATATGAACATTCACACAGGAATAAAAAAGTATAAGTGTGAAATATGTGAGAAAACATTCGCTCGAAAGTGTGGACTTAAAATGCATTTGACAATTCACACTGGCCAAAAAGACTTCAAATGTACAATATGTAATAACACATTTGCTCGGAAAAAATCACTTAAAATGCATATGTTAATTCACACCGGTGAGAAAAATTATCCATGTGAAAAGTGTGAAAAAACATTCCTACAAAAAGGTCATTTGAATTCACATATGATTATCCACACTGGCTTGAAAGATTTTAAATGTGATCTATGTGATAAGTCCTTTACTCGTTATAGTCATCTGAAAGATCATACTTTAATTCACACTGGTGAGAAAAATTATAAATGTGAAAATTGTGAAAAATCATTTTATGTTAAACGTGACCTTAAAAATCATTTTAGAATTCATACAGGAGAAAAGAATTTTACATGTGAAATTTGTTATGTCCCATTCGCGTATAGCAGTAATCTTAAAAGACATTTGCGAATTCATACTGGTGAAAAGAACCATGTGTAAAATATGTGACAGGTAGTGGTCTCAAAGTACACATGGCCATTCACACTGGTACAAAAAAAGCTATAAATGTGACATGTGCACTCAAATAGTTCATCTTCAAAGGCATATGAACATTCACTCAGGAATCATAAAATAATAAGTGTGAAATATGCGAAAAAAATTCGCGCAAAAGTGTGGTCTTAAAAGGCATTGACAATTCATACTGCCCAAAAAGACTTTCAATGTACAATATGTGATAAAACATTTACTCGAAAAGAATCACTTAAAACGCATTTGTTAATTCACACCGGTGAGAAAAATTATACATGTGAAAAGTGTGATAACACATTCTTACAAAAAAGTAATTTGAATTCACATATGATTATCCACAATGGCTTGAAAATTTGTAAATGTGATCTATGTGATAAACATTTTCACTATAAATCTAATCTTACTTCACATATGGCAACTCATACTGGTAAATCGAACTTTAGATGTCAAATTTGCAATGCGGCCTTCAGGCACTCAGGTAATTTTACAAAAATTACAAATTTTACATGCAAAAAAACCATGTTGGACCCAGTTGTGAAATTAGTAATAAATAACTTAAAGAAAGGGGCAAAAAAGCAAATGACCATTCACAAGGGAGCTACGAATCAATTACAAAAAAGTTTTGTATGTATATACTTAATGTAGTAAAAAATGTTGCATGTAATATTCAGAGGATATTGTATGAGTGTAGGTTTAATACTAATTTATTGAACGAGTTGAATAAAATGATATGCATGGTATTGTTTTATTCAACGAGTTTAATATATTAAGTATTGAATCAAAATGAATATAATATTATCTTTATCACATATACAAAATAAGAAAACTGTTAAATAGAGTCATTATTCATTGTCACGCCTTTAGTGTAACGCTTAATACATTATAGCTCTTGAACGCTATGTTTATATATAGCGCAAAATTATTGACGTAACGTCAAAGCGTTATTACACCAGTGTGACAGCGTATTTATTAAATGGCTTTATTACACACCTGTGCCGCGGTTTATGTGATCAGTGACTTTATCACGAACCCATGCCGATTTTGTGACTCCGTAAAAAGGATATTGCACAACTGGCATATGTTTTTTACGTGATGCCATTTACGTTAAGTAAACACAGTGTGAAGACGCGCTAAATTCTAGTATTACACTTTAGGCGCGTCAATTAAAAATGATTCTTTTATCACTTTACACAGTCTTTAGTTTCGTTATGTGATAAATAGAATGATAATCATATTCGTGTAGTTTCATTACTGAATTTATTGAACTCGTTGAATGAAATAATATTTTCCTCGCCAGAGGCTCTTATATAATATGATTCAGTAAATTCAGTATTGAACCTACACTCATTCAATTTCCTCTATAAATTGTATTTACTAATGTATTGATCTGAAAACGCGATGACATTTGAGTTATTTTTGCAAATCTTTGGGACACGCCATGTAGACGTTATTTGTTTATTGTCATACGACTAAAGACAAGTTGACTGATGACATCACAAGCACCTGCTACCAGAATTTTGCCGATATACTGATTTGCAAAAAGAGCGAATATTAATATACATTCTATAGCAGCAGAAAATTTTAATTCTGATGACTTTCTTTATTTGTGGAACGATTTTTGAGAGTCTTATATTACTTGAAAGTTCTTTAAATTTTTTTTTTGTGGAAAAATAAGTGGATTTTAATTGTATCTGTCATGTGTATTGTATCCGCCCCAAAGGGTAATGACATTTGCCGAGTTGTCGACAATGAAGTTGCACGGTCGTGCAATACCATTTTTATCGGAGTCGCAAAAGTGCCACGGCTGTGGGATACTTAACGTTAACGCACGCAACTGAGAGGCATGTTTAAAATAAAAAAAAATCGTGGTAATGCACACGACTTACGTGTCTGTTTAATTTTGAGATATTGTAATGTATGTTTGAAATTTCATTTTATTTACTTGTCATAAAGCACTTTTATATGTGAACAAAATTATATGTTTATGTTATGTTTGTTGATTATCAATTTTCATGCGAGTAAATATGTAGTGTATGTAAGGAAATGGTTTTGTAAATGATGGACATTGTATTTTGTACCAATCGTAATAAAGTTTTGTTCTGTGTCATTGGAATAAGGCTCAGTTTAGTTTGATTGCAAGTTGCTTGAACTTGAAATTACCCAAAATTAGCAAAGAAATTTTTATTCACGGGCAGATAATGAAATTATGAGATGGTTTAACTTCCATTTTTTGTTTTAAATATTCTTTTGTTTCTTTTGAATTTTCGTAAATCAAGTAAATATGCTTCTAAAAACATAAATCTGAGCAATTCAATTATGAGCATGTTTCAATATGAATCGGATTCTTTAAAACAGTTTCATAACTAAATGGGTTTTAGTCACAAAAACATATTTCTTCCAAAACTATGCATGGTCACCCATGTGAAGTTTCATTGAAATTCCACCAGTAACTTGACCTATGGAAGCCGGACAATATTTTTTCATTTATAGCTCTGGTGACCATTATTTGCAGCAAAGCGAAATGTGCTGGTGATGTGTGTGCACAACTAGGGATAGTTCTGCTCTCTCCTGTAAAGTTTGGTTGATATTCAACCAGTAGTTTGACCAGTGAAGGCCGGTCAGAGATATTTCTGCTTTTAGCTCTGGCGGCCATTTTGTGCATCGAAGCGGAATGTGACGGTGATGTCCACAACTTGGGATAGTACTGATAACTCCTGTAACTCCCACATGCAGTTTGACCTGTGAAGGATGGACAAGCTAAATCCGGACGAACGGACAGACAGACGGCAAAGGCAAATACAATACGTCTCCCAAAAATTTTCTTCAAATTGTATGGTTAAAAAACCTGTAATATAATGTATTTGTGCTATTTTTTACTAATTTGAAAATGATTACAGCCGGTAAGCTAACATATTCTGAAAAATTCAATATGGTGGCCATCTTGGATTTCGGCAAGCATGTTGGATATGCAAAACCCAGATCCAAGACTTGATTATAAATAAATATGCAATACCATAATTTTAAAATTGGTCTTATTTTATACTGTTCTGTAATGACGACAACAGCTGAAAACTATTAAATTCTGAAAATTTTAATATGGCGGCCATTATGGATTTTGGCAGCCATCTTGGATCTGCACAACCTGGATCCGAGGCTTAAATATATATAAATGTGTAATATAATAAAGTGGTGATATTTCATACTGACATGTAAAGAATACAAGTAAAAAACTTTAATATTTTGAAAAAAATAAATAAATGGCGGCCATCTTGGATTTTGGCGGCCATTTTGAATTTGCACAACCTGGATCAAAGGCCTGAATATAAATTAATCTGTAATATAATGAACTGATGCTTTTTTATATTAATCTAGGCATGCCTACAGCTGAAATACCCAAATATTCTGAAATTTTTAATATATGGCGGCCATCTTGGATTTTGGCGGCCATATTGGATTTTAAAAAAGTGGATCTCAGGCTAAAATGAATTGAAATACTATTTCCTGCCACCATGCCAAGTTTCATGCTTTTCACAAAAGGTGCACAATTTACCCTTTTTATGCACGGATTTCTTGGACTAAAAGAGGAATATGAGTATATATGAAGATGCATGTAAACAAATTCTATGTACTCTATGTGCTCTCGATGAAATGTTTTATAGTATTGTGGTATAGTCATTGTATTTAAATTGCTTTCTGCAATAAACAGTTGAATTTAATTTAAATGGAACCAGAGGCTAGTATATATGATTTTAATTGCTCTTTGGTTCGTACTTATCTGGAAATTGTATCCTTTTTTCTGTAGAAGTTTGATTTTGTTTTGGTCTCAATTCACACTAAATTTACCTGTAATGTTTCAGTAGATGCACACTTACAGCCAGTTTTATACATATATATACACATACACACACACATATATATATATATATATATATATATATATATATATATATATATATATATAATATATATATATATATATATATACATATACAAAGAAACGAAAAACCCACACAAAACAGACAAATACCCAAAACAACTAACACTAGACTTAATTATAAGGATTAGTTTTGTCCAAACATTTTATCATGGTATTTATATTTTGTTATGTGTTGAAAAACAAATAAATTTTATTTGAGAGGATACAAATATTAATAAAGAAATAAAAAATATATGTATATATGTACAATTTCATATTCACATATAACTTTACAAATCTACATGATGGATATACAATGGATATACAATGCGCATTTAACAGTTACAATGTTACTCATTTCATTTTTTTTTAAACAACAGAAAAAACAGAGAAAGAGAGTAAAGCTTCATGTCAGTATATTATAACAAACTATCCCTCAATTTAAAAGCTTTATCACAGTATATAGCTAAATTTTTCAGTTCTTTCT
Source organism: Ruditapes philippinarum (assembly GCF_026571515.1). Lineage (NCBI taxonomy): Eukaryota > Metazoa > Mollusca > Bivalvia > Venerida > Veneridae > Ruditapes > Ruditapes philippinarum. The sequence continues at coordinate 101,798 of NW_026861016.1, forward strand.
TGCGACCAGTTTGCATTAATGAAATGAATTTAAACATACTTGTGTTGCAATAATAGTATCTTGGAATGTATTGCTTTCTTAACTCAGAATATATCGGGCATTTTAGGATAAAGTGAAATTCATCTTCTATATCATTCATATAACATAAAGTGCACTTTCGTTCATTCCTTGGTACATTATCAATTAACAAAGATGTTATCATATAATTATTTTATCTCTTAGGATATGTCAAAATATTAAAATAACCCAATTATCAACTTAATTGATGACTTCCGGGGGTCAAAAGATATACCCTGTTTAGATATAATTATTTACTCTTTTCATAACTAAACAGGAAACAATTGAAGAGTCGATAATTAATGCATGCTAACTGTATTTAAAGTCGGTCTTAGTAAGTCGAAACATCATTAGGTAACAAGTTGCAACTTAAGTACACGTCTCAAATATCCTGGAAGAGATATTTTCAATAATTATTGATAACCTGGAATGCAACCAAACTACCAAGTAAATATATTTTACTTAATTACTTTATTAAAATTTATCAGCTTCTGTTTTCTTTATCTCGTTCTACATCATATCATATTTATATATTTTTATATATATGTATCAGAAACTTTTTGGAGCCTATTTAAGTATATCAAAAAAAGAAAGTTTTTGAGAAATATGAATAAAAGCATTTCTTAAGCATAATGGGCCTTTTTTGCAAACAATTTGGCAAAATAAACGAGATAAACTATTTATTATAATTTTGTATAAAGCCCATTATTAATTTTGCTAAATTTTCGGACTACTAGCATTTCTGTAATGCTTTCTTGCCAAATCATTTCTTATACCGGCCAATATCGTAGCAAATCGGTCATTTCAGTAAACGTTATTATCATAATCTTCGGTATTCAATAATTTTTAGCCATTTATGACCGGAATTTAGTACATAGCGATAAAGGACGAGTGATTTTAAATGAGCAAATGGCCAAGATTAAAAAAAATAGAGTTTCGGAAATAACCGATTTGCTTCCATACTGGCCGATATTAGATTGTTATTGGCGGGAAAACATTACAGTTAGACTACCTTAAAAATGATAATTATATATGACAAAGGAAAACATGTTAAACATTAGAAATTATATTCTTATACAGAATAGAACAATGGAAGTAGCGTTTATATGAACGAAGCTAAATGATAAGAAATATGTTAATTACAGTTGAATTCCATTCCATTAAATAATAAGTGGAAAGCAATATCCTAAAATAATAAATATATTCTATATTTGTACCCAGGTTAATGCCCTCCATGTGAAAAAAAAACACAAACAACAACAACAACAACAACAACAACAACAACAACAACAACAAAAACACAAAAAACGCAGAGAAACAGAGAAGTTAAGGGAATACTTGGATTATCTCCGGGAAGCAGTATCAGCGCAAAATGACTAGCCATAACGAAGAGGAGAAACATAGATGTGAAATATGCTATAAAGTATTTTCTTTCTTATGTCAACTTACATCACACATGATAATTCACACTGGTGAGAAAAACTATAGATGTGATGTGTGTGATAAATCCTTCTCTAGTTATTGTAATCTGAAAGCTCATACTCGAATTCATACTGGTGTGAAAAATTATAAATGTGAAAATTGTGAAAAGTCATTTTATTTTAAATATGCACTTAATTATCATTTTAGAATACATACAGGAGAGAGGAATTTCACATGTAAAATTTGTGATGTCTCATTCACGTGTAGCAGTAATCTTAAAGAACATTTGCGAATTCATACTGGTGAAAAGAACTATGTGTGTGAAATATGTGACAAAGCATTTGCCCGTGGAAGTGGTCTCAAATTACACATGGTCGTTCACACTGGTACAAAAAGCTATAAGTGTGACGTATGCAGTAAATCATTCACTCAAAAAGTTAATCTTCAAAGGCATATGAACATTCACACAGGAATAAAAAAGTATAAGTGTGAAATATGTGAGAAAACATTCACTCGAAAGTGTGGACTTAAAATGCATTTGACAATTCACACTGGCCAAAAAGACTTCAAATGTACAATATGTAATAACACATTTGCTCGGAAAAAATCACTTAAAATGCATATGTTAATTCACACCGTGAGAAAAATTATCCATGTGAAAAGTGTGAAAAAACATTCCTACAAAAAGGTCATTTGAATTCACATATGATTATCCACACTGGCTTGAAAGATTTTAAATGTGATCTATGTGATAAGTCCTTTACTCGTTATAGTCAGCTGAAAGATCATACTTTAATTCACACTGGTGAGAAAAATTATAAATGTGAAAATTGTGAAAAATCATTTTATGTTAAACGTGACCTTAAAAATCATTTTAGAATTCATACAGGAGAAAAGAATTTTACATGTGAAATTTGTTATGTCTCATTCGCGTATAGCAGTAATCTTAAAAGACATTTGCGAATTCATACTGGTGAAAAGAACCATGTGTAAAATATGTGACACGTAGTGGTATCAAAGTACACATGGCCATTCACACTGGTACAAAAAAAGCTATAAATGTGACACGTGCACTCAAATAGTTCATCTTAAAAGGCATATGAACATTCACTCAGGAATCATAAAATAATAAGTGTGAAATATGCGAAAAAAATTCGCGCAAAAGTGTGGTCTTAAAAGGCATTGACAATTCATACTGCCCAAAAAGACTTTCAATGTACAATATGTGATAAAACATTTACTCGAAAAGAATCACTTAAAACGCATTTGTTAATTCACACCGGTGAGAAAAATTATACATGTGAAAAGTGAGATAACACATTCTTACAAAAAGTAATTTGAATTCACATATGATTATCCACAATGGCTTGAAAATTTTTAAATGTGATCTATGTGATAAACATTTTCACTATAAATCTAATCTTACTTCACATATGGCAACTCATACTGGTAAATCGAACTTTAGATGTCAAATTTGCAATGCGGCCTTCAGGCACTCAGGTAATTTTACAAAAATTACAAATTTTACATGCAAAAAAACCATGTTGGACCCAGTTGTGAAATTAGTAATTATAAATAACTGAAAGAAAAGGGCAAAAATGCAAATGACCATTCACAAGGGAGCAATGAATCAATTACAAAAAAGTTTAATATGTATATACTTCATGTAGTAAAAAATGTTGCATGTAATATTCAGAGGATATTGTATGAGTGTAGGTTTAATACTAATTTATTGAACGAGTTGAATAAAATGATATGCATGGTATTGTTTTATTCATGAGTTTAATATATCAAGTATTGAATCAAAATGAATATAATATTATCTTTATCACATATACAAAATAAGAAAAACTGTTAAATAGAGTCATTATTCATTGTCACGCCTTTAGTGTAACGCTTAATACATTATAGCTCTTGAACGCTATGATTATATATAGCTCAAAATTATTGACGTAACGTCAAAGCGTTATTACACCAGTGTGACAGCGTATTTATTAAATTTAAAGTTATTTGAAAAAGAAATGGATCTCGACGATAAACTTTCGGAACTAGAAATGAGAGATATGAGGGATAACTTGCTATTCTATGGTATAGCAGAATGTGAAAAGGGCAAAAACGAGGACAGTGAAACCCTGGTGAAATCTATTATCTCGGACATTCTGGATATTCCGGACAATGTGACAATCGATCGTGCACACCGGATTGGGCCGCAGCAGCACAACAAAAAAGTAAGACCCATTGTAGTGAAGTTTCACTACCCTAAGGAACGCGAGCTCGTTCGAAAGTCTGCCTTCAACAAGAACACCGCATTAAAAGCCTTGGATATGGCGTAGGAGCCCAGCTGCCAAAACGAATTAGAGAGGCAAGGAAACTTTTATACCCGGCTATGAACGACGCCAAAAAAGCCAACAAAGCAGTGAAATTTGTTGGTCCCAAACTCTTCATCGACGGTGAGGAATTCAAACTACCAACCACAAAGTAGGGAAGTCATGAGAGGGAATCACTTAAGGTTGCATTTTGGAATATAAATGGACTTAAACGGAACATTACAGACAGTGACTTTATAGAATTTATCGATTCATTTGATTTGTTTTTCTTAAATGAAACTTGGATTTCTAAGAAAGAAACATTAAATTTAGATATTACTGGTTATAAGGCATATCATATATATGGAACTAAGGTTAACAAAACTCTAGAGGACGTTTTAGTGGTGGAATATCTGTGTATTTTAAGACTGAAATAGCAAAATATGTTTCAATAGTTGAAAGTATTGATAACGGAATATTGTGGATAAGAATATCAGGTCAGTTGTTTAATTTTAAAAACAGATGTTTATATTTGCCATGTTTACATACCCCCGTCAGATTCCAAAATTTTAAAAACTAATGATTTTGATTTTTATGACGAGGTAGAAAAGGGTATTTTAAAGTACGAATTGTTAGGTAAAGTCTTCATTTCTGGAGACTTTAATGCTCGTTCCAGCGATAGCTGTGATTTTTTGACTTTTGATAAATATTTAGATAGTGATCAGCCATTTATTGACACTACATCTATCCCGCTTAGAATAAGTCAAGACCACGTGCTAGATCATAGTGGGCGGAGTTTGCTAGCAATGTGCATTGCGACAAATTATTTGATAGCCAATGGTAGGCTTGACAGTGATTTAGGTATCGGGGCTGTTACTTTTACCTCCCGACTAGGTGCAAGTTTAGTTGACTACCTGTTATTGAAATACCAAGATTTTGATAATGTTTTTAACTTTACGGTTCATGATTTTAATGAATTTTCGGATCATGCTTGTATATTTTCGAATTCAGAATCGTTCACACAAATATTGACAAAAATAAGGAAATTAATTCAGGTAATGAAATTAATCGAATTGCCTGGATACAGGTAAAATACCGCTGTTCCGTGATAAACTCATGAATAATCATGACATACTTAGCCCGCCTAACGAATGAAGTGTGCACTCAAACCGATTGACTGTACTGTAAACGAATTTTGTAGTTTCATGAAAATGCAAACATACGATGTGTTCGGGAAAACACAACGAGTTACTGTAAACAAAAATAAATGTGACTTCTCAAATAAAAAATGGTTTGATGACAGCTGTTTTACAGCCAAACGAACGTTTAGTGCATGCCGAAATATTTATAACAGAAATAAAAACAACGATAACCGTTGCGCCTATGTTAGCGCGAGAACTAGTTATAATAAAGTAAAAAAGAAAGCGCGTCGTAATTATAGAATACAAGAAGGTCGTAGAATTAGTAGCTTGGCATCTTCTCAACCGCGTGACTTTTGGAAATCTATTAAGAAGTCATATAAAAAGAAAACTCCAATCGCAAGCTCTCTGACAATTGATGAGCTAAAAAGACATTCCAAGAAATGTTCGGCGGCGGTTTAACAAACGATAACGACCAACATATCCCCGAAAATTCGAATTCTAATAATAATATTTCGTTGGATTTGGAAATATCTAATACAGAAATCCGTGACGCTGTTTTCATGCAAAATAGTAATAAAGCTCCGGGATTAGATAATCTTCCCGCTGAAATTTTTTAAATCGACATTTGACATAATCTCTCCCTTTCTCAATAAAGTATACAACAAGATTTTTAATGACCATGAATACCCCACCGCATGGGGACAAGGAATTATAACCCCTGTATTTAAAAAGGGTGATATAAACGTTGCTAAGAACTATCGCGGGATAACACTGATTAATATAATAGCGAAAATATATTCGCAAATATTACTGAATCGTTTGAGTAAATGGTCGAAAGAACATGATAAATTGTCAAACAACCAATTTGGTTTTCAAAAAGGAAAATCTATCACTGACTGTATCTTTATATTAAACGCCGTCATATCTAAGATACTAAATTCCAAGCAAAAACTCTATTGTATTTTCATCGATTACGAGCAGTGTTTCGATAAAATCGACAGGCAATTTTTTGTGGCAAAAGTTGATAAATGAAAACGTAAGTAGTAAATTTGTCATGGCGTTAAGATCCATGTATACTGCGGTGAAGTCATGCGTGCGTTATAATTCAGAAGTCTCTGACTTTCTATCTTCTGACATTGGATTAAAACAGGGAGACCCCAGTTCGCCTCTTATGTTTATGTTTTTCGTAAACGACATTACACAAAACATTAACAATGATTTAGATGATGTCATAACAATTGATGACGTCAAACTATTTTTGATATTATACGCGGATGACATGGCTTTATTTGCTACATCACAAAAATCTCTTCAGTCTATGCTTAACGATATCGAGAATTACTGCTCTACATGGGGTATGAAAATAAATGTTAACAAAACGAAGGCCATGGTTTTTGAAAATGGAAGAAGTACGTTCGCAGATTTCTATATATACGGTCAAAAAATTGAACTGGTGAACTCCTTTAAATATCTCGGTGTAAATTTTTTCAAAAATGGTAACTGGGCACGCACACAGAAACAAATTGCCGACCATGCCTCGTTTTCATTGCATAACTTGTTTTCTATTTTTCGACAAATTGAATTGCCTAACGCAAAAAAGATTCATTTATTTGATGTGTTAGTTGGATCCGTGCTGAATTTTTGCTCAGAAATATGGGGTACACATAGAGCCACTGATATTGAAATGATACACTTAAAGTTTCTGAGGTATATCCTAGGGGTACGTAAATCAACAAATTTATCAGCTTTGTATGGGGAGCTTGGTAGAGTCCCTTTAAATATTTATCGAAAAATAACTATTTTGAAATATTGGAGAAAACTTATTTCGCATGACAACTTATCGCTTACGTTCAAAACATACAGTGTCCTAAAATTTGACGCGGATAACAATGTCACGTATAGAAACAAAAATTGGGCTTCACATGTAAAAACTATACTCGAAGAGCATGGTTTCGGTTACGTATGGCACAACCAAGTTCTAGATAATGTTACCTTTGATATGATAAAGCGTAGAATCTTGGATAATTATAAGCAGTCATGGTATGCAGAAATAAATAATTCTCCGCGATTACAAAGCTATAGTTTATTTAAACACACTTTTGAACGCGAGGCATATATTGATTGTATACAAGATAGAAAATATATGACAACTTTATCAAAATTTCGGGTATCTGCACATAAGCTATTTATAGAATCCGGAAGATATACGAATATTCCGCGAGAGCAACGGTTATGTAAGTCCTGTAACATGAACAGAGTTGAAACAGAGTTTCACTTTTTGATGGTGTGTCCTAGATATAGAGAGCTTAGAAAAAAGTTTTTAAAGGGATATTTCTGTAGGTGGCCAACAATTAATAAATTTGAGTCTTTATTAAATTCTAAATCGAAAATAGAGCTAAACAACCTTTCGAAGTTTTTATATTTTGCAAATAAAGATAGAATATCTTGATGATGTAGTATTAATTAATATCATATTAACATCTAGATGTAGTATCAATATCATATTTAAGACATTTTGTGCAACCTGCTATTTCCTAAGTATTTTAAGACCTTTCAGGAAATAATGTTATTATTATTTTTTTCATTCCATGTCAGATCTCATTTTCATGAATGTATATATATGTTTTGTTTTTTGCTATAAACATTGTAATAATGTTTTATTTGCAATAAAAGTATTTGTATTGTATTGTATTGTATTGTATTGTATTTATTAAATGGCTTTATTACATACCTGTGCCGCGGTTTATGTGATCAGTGACTTTATCACGAACCCATGCCGATTTTGCAACTCCGTAAAAATGGTATTGCACAACCGTGCATATGTTTTTACGTGACGCCATTTAACCAGTAAACACAGTGTAAAGACGCGCTAAATTCTAGTATTACACTATAGTCGCGTCAATTAAAAATGATTCTCTTTTTCACTTTACACAGTCTTTATTTTAGTTATGTGATAGATTAATTATCATATTCGTGTAGATTCATTACTGAATTTATTGAACACGTTGAATGAAAAAATATTTTGCTCACCAAAGACTCGCATAATATGATTTTAGTCGATTCGTTAAGTAAATTCAGTATTGAACCTACACTCATTCAATATCCTCTATACATGTATATTGTTATTACTAATGTATAGATTTGAAAACGCGATGACATATGGGTTTTTTTTTGCAAATCTTTGGGACACGCCATGTAGACGTTATTTGTTTATTGTCATACGACTAAAGACAAGTTGACTGATGACATCACAAGCACCTGCTACCAGAATTTTGCCGATATACTGATTTGCAAAAAGAGCGAATATTGATATTCATTTTATAGCAGCAGAATTTTTTAATTCTGATAACTTTTTTATTTGTTGATCAATTTTTGAGAGTCTAATATTATTTGAAAATTCTTTTAATTCTTTTTTTTTTTTGGAAAAATAAGTAGATTTTAATTGTATCTGTCATGTGTATTGTATCCGCCCCAAAGGGTAATGACATTTGCCGAGTTGTCGACAATGAAGTTGCACGGTCGTGCAATACCATTTTTTACGGAGTCGCAAAAGTGCCACGGCTGTGGGATACTTAACGTTAACGCACGCAACTGAGAGGCATGTTTAAAATAAAAAAAAATCGTGGTAATGCACACGACTTACGTGTCTGTTTAATTTTGAGATATTGTAATGTATGTTTGAAATTTCATTTTATTTACTTGTCATAAAGCACTTTTATATGTGAACAAAATTATATGTTTATGTTATGTTTGTTGATTATCAATTTTCATGCGAGTAAATATGTAGTGTATGTAAGGAAATGGTTTTGTAAATGATGGACATTGTATTTTGTACCAATCGTAATAAAGTTTTGTTCTGTGTCATTCTGTTATTATAGCGTCTTAAAACTGGAAACATAAATGTTTTTTGTTTTAAATTTCTTCACATTTGAAGGCATAAACTTGAACAACGTTATTTTCTAAAACGATAGAATACCCCCCCCCCCCAAAAAAAAAACAACAACAAATAAAACACAAAAAAACAACAACTACAAAAAAAAACCCAAAAAAAACAAAAAACCAAACAGCAAGAGCATATTAATTAATACAAGCATCCTCTCGAAATTGTGTACTATTTACCTCCCTTTGTAGATGTTTATCTTATTTTGATCCGCCGGCTTGACACTGAATTATAATTGTAATCGCCGGGTTTGTTACCGGCGGATTTATGTTGACATGATTTTCACCCATTTCATGATTTGCACGTGCAGTGCATCGTGTTTAATTAGAATTGTTATCTTTCTTTGCCCAGTCCGCTTTAAAATGAGAAAAGTAATAGATTTTATTCAGTAAAAAATATATAGATAAAAGTTTACAGAAGGAACAAGAGTTGTATTGCGGCATGATATCTAAACCAGCGATGAGAAACAACTGCGGGAGTCAATATCCAAGACCAATTGCCACGGGGAAATTACGCCTCGCTCGAGGATTGAACCCACGAGCCCTGGATTACCTTCCCTATTGAGGTGAGTTGGCGGACAATGGAAGTTCACATTTCTCCTTCATGTCATCATCAAAATATGAAGCCACATTTTTAAGGTAGTCTTACTGTATTGCTTTCCAACCAGCAAATTCTAATATCGGCCAGTATCGTAATAAATCGGTCATTTTCGGAATCTTCGATTATTCAATAATTTATAGCATTTATTATACTGATTTTAACATTTCATGTAAATAAAGGGAGATAGTGATGAAAAATTATTTTCTATAAAGTCAAAACTTTTTCAATAAGAAATGAATGCATATATTTTAGTGATTACATATAATGTGCACAAATATTTGCAGTACATATTTTACATATTCTTAGGTGTTTGAAAATTGTTTTATAAGCATAATTATATCCATAAATGTACAAGAAATTTCACTCAAGTGTTGTAACAACCTCATTTATAACATACAGGAACTGTAATGTATAAAACGTCTGCAAGCGTTCAGAGACTACCCGATATCTACATAAACATTACACAAAAAGTCATTTGGAAAATTTAGCGTGAATTGAGAACCCAACAAAATCAAACTTGAAAAAAAGATACAATTTCCGGATAAGTACGAACCAAATAGCAACTGAAATCATAAATACTGGCTTATGGCGACATTAAAATTAAATTCAAAAGTTTATTGCATAAAGAATGAAAATACAATGCTTATAGCACAATACCATTTAACATTTCATAGTGCAGAACAAAATGTTTAAAAAAAAAAGAAGACAATAATAATGTAACAATCATGACGAGTTACGGCCCTTTAATACAGGAACGCCATTTGCAGGTAAACATAGTAAACAATACGTTGCGCTAGAAACTATATTTTTTAAGGTGAGTTTGCTATTTTTCTGTTGTTTACACAAAAGACAATAATATTTACATCAAAACTCCAAACCGGTGTTAAATAGCCGATATACACTCAGGCCGATGATATTTCTTAAATAGTATTGCGCTATAAGTGTTGTATTTATATATAACATAATGTTATGTTATGTATTGTTATGTTATGTAATGTTATATAATGTAATGTTTTATGTTATGTTATAATGTAATGTTTTATGTTATGTTATGTTATGTTATGTTATGTTATATAATGTAATGTTTTATGTTATGTTATGTTATGTTATGTTGTTATGTTATGTTATGTTATGTATACTTTATGAAATAAACTTTTGAATTTAATTTTAATGTGTTTACAAAGATTACATAAAATCACTTAAAATGGAAAATCAATCTGCAAAGGATTGAGTGCAATACTTGTCCCATTTGAGTGAAAAAGTCCCATTTGAGAGAAAAGCGTTGCATCGTTTTTCTTTTTGTGGTCATTTTGCACAATAAAAGTTATTATTTTGGAAAAACGGGATGAGGGAATGATGTGAAAATTTGCATACACATTTTTGGTTTAGACCTACATCAAATATAACACAAAATTTGGAAAAGTATTTCCAGTCCCGTCATGTAAAAATAAAAAATGATTTATAATTATATCAGTATGAAAATTAGCCCTTCCACGGAAATTAGATGAAGGAAAATTCTAAATTCATAGATATCTTCCCTGAAATTGTGACTTTGTGTAGCCGAAATCGTAAATTCATGAAGTTGAAATCAGGAATTCGTGAAGTTGAAAACGTAAATTCACGAAGTCTAATTCGTGAAATTGAAATCATAAAATTGTGAATTCGGGAAATTGAAATTGTGAATTCGGGAAATTGAAATTGTTAATTCGGGAAATTGAAATCGTGACTTCATGAAGTTGAAATGTACTTTCGCAATTTAAGATCCTGTAACACATTTTTTATGGGTTTATATCATAAATATGATGCTCAAATCATAGACCCAGTATGTACAAATTCATAGAAATGCTTTTGTCAAACAATAAATCTGTTCTTAACAATCTTACCAAATTTATTTATTTAGCCAATAAGAAAAGAAATGATTTATTGAATTCATATCATAGACTATAACTATATTCATTATATTCACTGTTAGACACTTTATTAGTGAAAAATTGCTGTTATTCAATATCTAATTCATGTTTATTAGAGCTTATTCTCCATATTGTATAAACTGAAACATTAATTATTTTCTTTCATTTGAATACCAACCGTGACAAAATGTTTTATATGAAGAAGAAGAAGAAAATTTTATTAAACTTATACACATACATGTATCTCGTTATACATCAATACATATATGTATTGATGTATAACGAGATACATGTAAATGTATAAGTTAAATAAAATTTTCTTCTTCTTCTTCTTCTGAAAACATTTTATGTACTCTCTGTGCTCACGATGAAATGTTAAATAGTATTGCGCTATAGGTGTTGTATTTATATACTTTCTGAAATAAACTGTTGAATTTAATTTTAATGTCTTAAGTTTATAAAGTTCAATTAAAGCACTTAAAATGCGGGGGGGGGGCGATCTGCAAAGGATTGAGTGCAATACTTAGTCCCATTTGAGTGAAAAGCGTTGCAACGTTTATTTCTTTTTTAGTGATCATTTTGCACAATAAAAATGGTAATTATGGAAAAACAGGATGAGGGAATGATGTAAAAATTTGCATACACGTTTTTGGTTTAAGCCTTCATCAAATATTACACAAAATTTTGAAAAGAGTATTTACAGTCCCGTCATGTAAAAAAACCACTCCCCCCCAAAAAAAACAAAACAAAAAAAACCCCCCAAAAACAAACAAAAAACAACAACACCCAGCGGTGTTACTTTAATTAACTAAGTTCAATTCAAGCAAAATCAAATAATTTATAATTATATCAGTATGAAAATTGGCACATCCACGGAAATTAGATCAAGAAATATTCTAAATTCATAGATATCTTCCCTGAAATTGTGACTTTGTGAAGCTGAAATCGTTAATTCATGAATTTGTGAAGTTGAAACCGAAACAATATAAATTCACGAAGTCTTATTCGTGAAATTGAAATCATGAAATTGTGAATTCGGGAAATTGAAATTGTGAATTCGGGAAATTGAAATTGTTAATTCGGGAAATTGAAATTGTGAATTCGGGAAATTGAAATCGTGACTTCATGAAACTGAAATGTACTTTCGCAATTTAAGATCCTGTAACACATTTTTTATGGTTTTATATCATAAAAATGAAGTAAAATAAGCTTGAATTTATCAATATTATAAGTTCCAAAAAGCATTATTATATAATATTATATAAGTTTATATATGAAGCTTTTGCATTGCGCAAGACTCTAGTTAATTGGTGATACAATGCAGTATATTTTATTAAGTTTTTGTTAAATATATTTTCGTTTCTGTATTTCAATATATTCTTGCAAAACTATAGCAATCTATTGTAAACTCTTTAACTATACAACTTAACTAAAAAGCAAACTTAATTAAATATATGATATTATTGCAATTCTGTATGTACTGTATGATGGCAGGAATTTATATATACAATGTTCAACCTCCATTTAACACTCGTGGAGCGATAATAATCAATATTTCTTTTTCTTTTATATATATATTTTTATTTTACACTTCTACTTTCACGTATACATGTATGTCAATGGAATTTGTATGATGATGATCTGTAACTGGTCAAATCAATAAAATGTATTGTTGTTTTTGTTGTTATAAAGATGTTACAGATTTTAACATTTCATGTAAATAAAGGAAGGCAATTAGAAATTAGGTGATAAAAAATATTTTCTATAAAGTCTAAGTCCAAGTTTTTTTTTTCAATAAGAAATGAATGCATATATTTGAGTGATTACATATAATGTGCAAAAATATTTGCAGTACATATTTTACATATTCTTAGGTGTTTGAAAATTGTTTTATAAACATAATTATATACATAAATGTACAAGAGATTTCACTCAAGTGTTGTAACAACCTCATTTATAACATACAGGAACTTTAATGTATGACACTTCTGCAATCGTTCAAAGACTACCCGAGTAGTAAAAAAAAAAAAAATTTTTTATCCCAAAAAAAAAATTTTATCCCGGCGGGACTCGGACCCACACCCCTAAAAAAATTTAAAAAAAAATTAACCTCTAGAGGGATCCCTTGAAAACATTAAAATTTTATAAAACGAAAATTCACTAACGTTTAAATCTATGCACTTAAAATACTACATTTAAATTTATAAATGCCTGTGGTTTATTAATGTACTTTATGTAAACACATTGAAACGACTGACTGCTCTTTGTGGTTAACTTTATGGTCTTGATAACTTAAACATAATATCTATTTTTAATACTGTTTTCCGATAACATTACCTCCCTTTAACAAATTAAAACAATGTAAAATTCACATATACACATATACATATAAATATATATTTAAATTTTATGTTTTATTATCATGTCTAAATAACATCTTGGTATGAACGAGAAATATATTGTAAATTATGCAATTTTAAAACCAGTCAATTTGTCGGAAGAAAAATACACCTATATATATAGGTAGATTTCATATTACATTAATGTCTGAATGCCGTTCTAGTCTGGGTGTAGGCACTGTGTATGACTCTATTCGCTGCTAGGGAAGATAGTGTTCGGAAAAGTTCGCTACCTGTAAATTCATACTTGGGTTTGTGTGCACTGAAAAGAATTCTTTACCAAGTATGGATTTACAGAATGGTTGCCTTACCTCTGATGATCTCTGGTTTAGGTTTCGAGAGGTTATCAAACGGGGTTAAAGGTGACCTAACAAGCGAAGTAATAACCCGAGCAGGATAGCTTCCAGGTGAATAGCTTAAGAAAAGTGCCGAAGCCAACAAGTCTTAGGACTGGGGTGCACACAAATAAAGAATAACTCAGTCCTAAGGCTAAAGGATTAGGCGGTTGAAGGATTTTGCAGTTTTTTATTGTACAAAGAATTAAAATATTAGTTTATGCTTGAATAAATAGGTGGAGGATCATTTACTATTGTAACTTTAGTGAATAAAATTATACATTTACCATTTTTTTTTTAACTCGTTTAAAGCCTGTGCCTTTCCTTCCTCAATAAGTTTTTTTCTTTCTGTCTCACTCAATCCTGTTTGTTTTGAATGTATGCTATCTTTCAATTTATTATATTTATCTAATTCATCTAAAATCAATTTAAATTCATTTTCAGATATTTGTCCGTCTGTTAAAGCTTTTGAAGTCAAATCTTTTATACTATTTAATTTACTATCAGCAATAGTTTTAATCTCATAATGTTTTTTTGTTTTTGATTGTAATTTACGTCTAATAAATTTAACACATACTCCTAAACTTCCGCATACAGCGGCTGCAATTCCTAAAGGTAACATAAAAGGAATAGCTAAGCTAGTACCGGCTAAAATAACGGATGTTGATATTAAACCAGTATCAACACCGTCAGTAATATTAATTCCGCGTTTATAATTCTTGTATAATGATTTACGAGTATCCCTCTCATTAATTATTTTTTTTTCTATTTCTGATATCTTCTGTAATCTATAATTTTGACCATCTTCTACTGGTAATTCTGGATATAAAGGATCCGGAGCTGTTGGTGTCTTCATTTTTAAAGGTAATTTTTTTGAATATAATTTATTCCCAAGAATATGTAAATCTAATGTAGCTGCCTTTTTCAATAGTAAATAATTGGTCAGTAACCGAGACTGGAATAATTGCAATTGATGTATTCTTTAAAAACTGTTGCTTTATAACGTCTTCAAACACATCTGCATCCGTTGATTTTTTTAAAAGTACTTCATGAGTCCTGTCTTCGTTTTCAGATCTGTAATTTTCCTGCCATATCAATAAAAAGTCGCTTTTACCCTTTATTATAAGTTTTATATTAATGTAGTATGTTCCATCTTTTTTAGTTGTAAAACCACTCACGTTTCTAAAGTCACCTATATTCATATCACGTTCCTCTTCTATATAATCATTATAATTTACAACAGGTGAATAATGAGAATTAAAAAACTTAAATAGGTTATGAGTTTTAATATAACGATTATTTTTACCGATTTCGTAAGTAGTAGGTAAAACTTTAACTTCTAGAGTAGAATCATTCCGCATATGGAATAAAGGAACATGATATATTTTGTTGTTAATAATATCAGAAATCGCTCTTTTCACCTCTGAAAGGTCTGAGACTGTATCAAGTATTGTTTTACCTAAATCATTAACACGTTTTGTTTGAACCTCTTCGAGACTTTCTATTTTTGTATCTATTTTGTTTACTTCATCTCTAGTATCATCTGCATTTTTCTTAACATCCACATCAAGTCTGGTAATTTCTTTCTGCAGATTATCAGTAAGCAAATCTTTCATTTGATTTAATTTAACTTTTAAATTATTAATTTCTCCATCTTGAGCATCGTTTCTTTGTGAAGCAGATTGTTCTAGTTGTGCTTTGAATTCATCAAACTTTTCAGAAAATGTGTTAAACAATTCCGTTGAGTCATCTTTTAACGTTTTTATTTCTTCTTTTATTTCTAACTTATACATATTTTGTAGCTTTTTCTCAGCTTCAGCAAATTTGTTTTTGAGTTCGTTGTGTTTAATCATGCTATTCTTTATATTATCAATTCGGTTTGCGATTAAAAGAATGTTTTGCCTAAATGCAACTTTTATTTCATCATCTGTTTTATCAAGGTCTTTTAATGATTCTGATAAGATTGTCATTTCTTTCTGGAGTTGACCGTGCAGTGTGATTATTGCTTCTTCATTATTTTTAATGCTTTCAGAAAGTTGATCAATGTCTGACTTTTCGGTTTGAAGTAAGTCTTTAATGTTTTTATATCTTCCAATTCATAGTCGTCTATTACACTTTTAATTTTCCTAAAGACAAATCTTTTGCTAACAGCATCACTTGGTTTTTCTGGATTTCCTAAATTAATTATAGAGTTACCGCTCATATCTAATGGTATATTCATTTTATTACCAAGTTCAGAGTTGTTTCTTTTATGTTTTTTGATTCCAAAGATACTCATTTTTATATTCTAAAAATCAGTATTCTGTAATTCTTGTTCATAAAAACTACCTTTAATTTCTTCATCTTTTAAATCTTTTATTTTATAAGTAACAGGATCTGTATTTAAAACTTCATCAATTACAAATATTTCTCTTCTCCAACGTGTAGTATAACCTTTTTCAAATTTACCTTTCATTTTTGCAATTCTTACTCTATCTCCAACTTTGAATTTAGGTTTTTTAATTTCTTCTTCTTTTTCGGGATATAAATGTTCATACACTGTTGATTCATTCTCTTTTTTAATTGCTTCAACAGGTGTCATTTTAATTGAAGAATGAACTGTATTGTTATAATCTTTAACTAAATCATCTAATACATCATAATATTTATTAGTTTCGTGAGCAGTAAAATATTTAAACATACGTTGTTTCATTGTTCCTATCCATCGTTCTACTACACTAGATTTTTCTTCATTCTCAGTTGAATATAACTTTATGTTATTCTCTTTTAACAATTCTTTTACTTGCCGGTTATAAAATTCAGAACCTTTATCTGACCAAATATACATCGGTTTTCTTTCTTCAAATAATGTTTTAAATGCTTCACTTACCGTTACTCCTGTTTTATTTTTTAATGGAATTAGCCAACCGTATTTACTAAAAACATCTATAACTGCTAATAAATATTTATAGTGTTTATTTTGTTTAGAATATTGTTGCATATCTGCCAAATCAACTGCCCATGTCTGATCTACTGAATGAACATAAACGCGTCTTTTAGGAATTTTTTTTATAACTCTATGATGTAATTCATCTGCTAATTTATTTGTTAAACCAGCTATAAATGTACTTTTTTTAGATTTGCATTCAGAACATTTAGCTTTTAGCATTTGTCTATTATTAGTTGTTGTTACTTGTTCGACTGATGCTTCATTTTTAATATATAAAATTGATTTCGTAAAAAATGACAGAAGGAAAAATCTGTACAAAATGTAATGAATACAAATTACTAAGCGAATATCATAAACAAAACGGTAGAATAATGGGAGTTAAATCTTCATGTATACAATGTAATAAACCAAAACAAATATTACATTATCAAAATAATAAAGAAAAATATAAAAAATCTTATCAAGAATTTATACTTAGAAATCCTAATTATCAACATGAATATTACAATAAAAAAAATATAAAAAATTTATAGATAATTAAAATTATATATATTAAAAATGAGAACACAAAAATCCAAAACATTTAAAGATATTATTACTGAAACTATTATTGATGATATAGACGAAGATGATATAACTAAATACATAAAATTATTAAAAGATAAAATAGATATCAATCAATTTCCTTCTAAAATAAAAATAATAATAACTAGTGAATTTTCAACTCCTATGGCATTTGATATAATAGAAAGTCATTACTCTCATCCTGCTCAAGTAATCCTAACACAAAATAATATATCTAAATTCTATAAAAATTTAATAAATAAATTTGAAGCTTGGATAGATGAATTTCAAGAAAGAGGATCTGGTTTTGTTTTCAACAATATTAAAAGTGTAATAGTAAAACAATATAAATATGATTATCAGAAAGCTTCATCTTATATTCCTCTTCAATTTAAATCAAGTAATATCATCAATGTTCAAAACAAAAATGATAACAAATGTTTTCTTTGGTCTTTATTATCAAAGTTATATCCTGCTTCTGAACATAAACAAAGAGTAACTAAATATAAAGAACATGAAAATAAAATTAACATGAAAGGGATTGAATATCCTGTATCAATAAAAGATATCTCAAAAGTAGAAAAACAAAATAATCTATGTATCAACGTATTTGCATTAGAGAATCAAACGGATAAACATTCTTTATATCCAGTTTATGTTTCAAATATAGAAAGTAAAAATGTAGTTGATCTCTTATACATTGAAAGTAATGAAAATACCCATTATTGTTTAATTAAAGATTTAGATAGTTACATGTGTGATAAGAATAAGCATAAATCATTAACATGCAGAAATTGTTTACAAGGATTTCAAAGAGAAAAAACACTAATTATACATAAAAAATATGTTATGATAATAAACATTGTACAACCATAATGCCAAAACCAGGAGAAAATATTCTTAAATTTAAAAATTATCATTTTAAAAATAAATTACCATTTGTTATCTATTCTGATTTTGAATCAAACAATATTCCCATAAAGTCATCTCAACCAAATCCTAATAAATCTTATACAAACCCGATAAGTAAACAAGAAATAAATAGTTATGGAATATATGTTAAATCTAATAATCCAGAAATCTATAAATCACAATACTTTTCTTATGTTGGAAACGATGCAAAAGAAAAATATGTTGAAAAGATAGTTAAAATTTTTAAAAAGATTACTTATCAGATGTATCTAAATGAAAAGAAAAAACCATGTTTAAGTAAACAAGAAGAAGATGAATTTCAAGAAGCAACTGAATGTTATATTTGTAAAAAAGAATTTGAAGATAATTGTAAAATAAGGGAACATAATCATCTTTCTGGTAAATATAGAGGAGCAGCGTGTCAATCTTGTAATACAAAAGAAGGTAAAGCAACAAAATTAATACCAGTGTTTTTTCATAATGGATCAAATTATGATTTCCATTTCATAATTGAAGAATTGATGAAGTATGAAGATGAATATAATAAAGTAAAACTTCTTTCTAAAAACTCAGAAGAATATATTTCAATAGATTATGGAACAGCATTTAAAAAATTAAGATTCCTTGATTCATACAGATTTATGTTAAAAGGCTTATCAGATATTGCCAAATCAATGGATGAGTTTCCTATTTTAGAAAAAGAGTTTGACGGAAATATCAGTCTACTAAAACAAAAAGGATTCTATCCGTACGAATACATTGATTCTATAAAAAAATTAAAAGATAATAAATTGCCAGATATTAAAGAATTTTATTCAACATTAACCCAACAAACAATTACAGAAAAAGAGTATGAACATGCACAAAAAGTATGGGAATATTATAATTGTAAAACTTTACAGGATTATCACGAGCTGTATCTTAAGACAGATGTACTTATTTTAGCAGATGCATTCGAAAAGTTTAGAGACTTCTTTTTAAAACATCATGAAATTGATCCCCGTTATTGTTATTCTGCTCCAGGTCTAACATGGCAATGCGGTTTGAAATATACCAATATTGAATTAGAATTATTAACTGATGTTAATATGTTACAAATGTTTGAGAAAGGTATTAGAGGTGGTTTTTCTGGTGTTCTAGGACCAAGACACGTAAAAGCTTTTAATAAGTATACTCCTAACTATCATGATGAAAACGAAATGAAAGAATATTTAGAAATATTAAAGAATGGTGATGAAAAATATTTATTATACCTAGATGCTAATAATTTA
Source organism: Ruditapes philippinarum (assembly GCF_026571515.1). Lineage (NCBI taxonomy): Eukaryota > Metazoa > Mollusca > Bivalvia > Venerida > Veneridae > Ruditapes > Ruditapes philippinarum. The sequence continues at coordinate 121,585 of NW_026861016.1, forward strand.
TATGGTTGGGCAATGTCGCAAAAGTTACCAACTAAAGATTTTAAATGGGAAGAAAATCCTGAATATTATAAAAATATTCCAGAAGGTAGAGGATGTATAGTTGAATGTGATTTAGAATATACAAATAAATGCAAAAAGAAAACATTTAGATATCCTCTAGCACCAGAAAAAATAAAAGTAAACAAAGAAGAATTATCTGATTATCAACTAAATTTATTAGGAGATAAACCATTAGGTAAAGAAAAAAAACTATTCTTAACATTATATGATAAAAAGAAATATATTGTTCATAATAGTATTTTAAAGGAATATATTAAACTCGGTATGAAAGTAAAAAAGTATATAGAACTATTTCCTTTGAAGAAAGTAAATGGTTAAAAAAATATATTGATTTTAATACCGAACAAAGAAAGGATGGAAAATCAGATTTTGAAAAAGACTTATGGAAGTTAATGAACAATAGTTTCTATGGAAAGACTTTAGAAAATATTAGAGGAAGAAGTGAAATTATATTATCTAACAATAAAGACGAAGTAAAGAAATATGTAAACAAAGCAAATTTTAAAGATTCAGTAATTTTTAACAATAACTTTGTTGCAATAATAAATAATGTTACATCCGTTAAATTTAACAAACCTATTTATTTAGGACAAGCTGTATTAGATTATTCAAAACAATTAATGTATGAATTTTATTATAATACCATTAATAAATTATGGGAAAAGAATGAATTAGTTGCAAGTGATACCGATTCTATATTCTTAAGTATTAAAACTAAAGATATTTATGAAGATATGGAAAAAATAAAAGATGAATTAGATACATCGGGTTATCCTAAAGATCATCCTTTATATTCAGAAGATAATAAAAAAGTAATTGGTAAATTTAAAGATGAACTTAATGGTAAAATTATGAATGAAATAGTTTTCCTGAGAAGTAAAGCATATTCTTTCACGTTAACAGATTTAAGTAATCAAAAAGTAGAAGAAGAAAAAAAATTAAAAGGAATTGGAAAAACAACAATAAAGAAAGATATTAAGTTTGATGATTATAAAGATTGTCTTTTTAATAATAAAACTAAAATGAATAAAATGTATACACTAAACTCAAATAAACACGAAATGTATGTTAATGAAATAAATAAAATAAGTATGTCACCATTTGATGATAAAAGATATATATGTGATAATGGAATAGATACTTTACCGTATGGTTATTTTACTTAATTTTATATACAAGAAAACCAGTTAATGCAATACCACCAACAATAAATGCAATCTCTCTATTTTTCTGGTCTTCTGACGGAGTGTAAAAATCACTTAATACTGGTTTAGGAGGTAAAGCCGGTAATTGTTTTCCAGTAATATAATATTCTTTCATTGCTGTATCAGCATTATCAAATTCTTCCGTAGCATGGCGTTCCTTTTTCATTTGTTCATTAATAAAATCTAATCTTTCTGTTCTCTTTTCATTCCATGCAGTTGTTTCTTCTTGTAATTTTTCCATCGCTTTATCATGTCTTTTTCTTTCTTCGTCACTATTTTTACCCATATGCGAATAATGGATAACATTCCAATATCACCCATATTAAAATCTACTTTTGGTGCTGGTTTTTTCAATAGTTTTCTTCCTAGTTCTGAATACCCAATTGTTAATACAGTTTCCACTCCAGCATGATATAACATGTTCGCTATTTGTTTTCCATCAATTTGTGTCGCCATTTTTATATATTAAATTTAAACAATTTTTTTTACCAACTTCCTATACTATTTTCTTTTGACTCAATTTCTTTTTTTTTGTAGAACAGGTTGCTGTTGTATCATAGGTTTAACTTGTTTAGACTTATAAATATATATTCCCAATCCAACTCCAATTAGACATAAAGGTATATAATTTTTGTATGTATTTAAACTTGGAAATTCTTTAACTTTTTTAACTTCATCATCATCATCATCTTTTGTTATTCCTGTGGATTTAGATTGTTTATTTTCTTTATCAATATTTTCTATTTCTTTTCTTTTTAATTCTGCTTTTATTTTTTTAGCTTCTGCAATTCTTTTACCTGCAGATACTCTTTTTGGGTTTTTCGTTTTTTCTTTAGTTTTTTCTTTTTCATCCGGCATAATAATTTCAACTTTTTCACTCGTCATTTTTTATAGTAATATTTTCTAATTCATTATCTGTAGTAATTTCATCAGGAGATTTATTAAAATCAATATGTTTTGCTGTTGTTAACATAGCAGTAAAAGGAGCAAGATACATTCCGTATCTATAATAAAGTTTACAACATGAACTATTCAGAGCATTGTTTACAAATGGATCTTCTTCTAAATCTTGTATTAATTTTGGGGGATCCACAACATTAAAATATTTTGATACACCCATAACATATAAATTAATAAAAGAGTTTCCCAATGTCTTAGTCATACTTGCTCCTAATCTAGCTTCATATCTACAGTATAGTTTATTTATTTGTTCTGGTGTCATTGTATCAATGTCTGACATTTGGTATTCTTTTCCAAGATATTGTTTACTTCCTCCGCCAGCAACAATTGATGCTAATCTATCAAGTTTCATTTCATCTAATTCATTATTTTCATCACATGTAATGTTTTCTTTGAGTATTTTTTCAGCATCCATTTTTAAGAATGAATTTTTTAGTCGTAAATATTTGTTTCTTATTTTTATAAATTTATATGTTGTATAACCAACCAAAGATAAAACAGATAAATTTGTTATAATAGTTAATATTTCTATGATCATTTTTAATGTTTTTTTTTATATTAACCCAAACCCGTATAATCCATCTAATTGTTGGTTAATTTTTTTTCTTCTTTTTTTTGTTTATTATATATTTTACTTTTTTCTTTACTACAAGTTTTACATATATATCTAGGTAAATTAACACGTTTATCCAAATAATATTCATCAAGTGGTTTTTCTTTTTCACATTCTTTACATTTTTTAATACCATCTGGATATAATACATCTTTTAAATTATCGAAACAATATTTACAAATACCATCCTTATATGTCGGTACCAACTCTTTATCTTTTAAACATAAATAACAAAATTCTCCTAATCTTTTTACATTACAATCGCATGATGATTCAAATAATTTTATACCCAAAATATTTGTACGTAAAAAATTTCTTTCTTTACTACAAATTTGACAAAATCTTCTTCTATAAATTGTTTTAGACATTTTTTAAATAAAGATTTTTTATAACCAATTACTCAGTATTACTCAGTATTACTCATTATTACTCAGTATTACTCAGTATTACTAAAGCATTACTAAAGCATTACTATAGCATTACTAAAGCATTACTAAAGCATTACTATAGCATTACTAAAGCATTACTAAAACATATTTAAAAACATTAGCATTACTAAAGCATTACTTAAGCATTACTAAACATTACTAAGCATTACTTAAGCATTACTTAAGCAAAATAAGCAAAACTTTACTCTTTATTTTATATGATTTTTAGCATTACTTAAGCATTACTTAAGCATTACTTAAGCTTTACTTAAGCATTACTATAGCATTAATTAAATAAAAAATAACTTAATCAACTACCCAATAATTAGTAGGTTGGTCAGTTTTCAAAATTAATTTACGATGCTTCTCCTTTTTTAGTTCTTCCTTTATTCTTTGCCTTTCTTCCAATGTAGGAATGACATCATTTTCTCGTAGACAATTTTCGAAGCTATCTCTGTCTTTTGTGTAAAACATACATAACCATTTTGTTTGTTCTCTTAAATCTTTTAAAACTGAATTGTATCTTTGTGATATAACCCATACTGATTGTTCTGCGTGTCTTCCTGAGAAAGCCATTTCCGAAAGCATATCTTTTTTCTTCGTTAATTCTTTTGTAGCACTGCAATCATCAATGATGTATAAAGTAGGAGAACCAGCGTACTTTTTGAAGAATATTCTAAATAGTTCTTGTAATTTCTCTTCACCATTGATTAACGGATTCTCAATTATAAGATTTTTTGTTTTCGGTTTTATAACGTCACCAATCCACTCACGATTTTTATATGCTTTGTTCCATTGAATGGTTGGACAAAGTATAACAATATATTTAAATACACCCGCATATTCATTTTCAAGTAAGTCTAAAACAAATTCAGTTTTTCCGCAGCCAGTTTGACCGCAAATAATTGCACAGTGTGGATATTTTGGTAATTCCATTTTAATAATAAAAAAATAAAATAATCTACTTACTCGCTTAATAACTAATTTCTTTAAATCTACCATCTTCAAAATTAATTTGTGCATCTTGTATAATATATAAATAAACATTTATAGGTTCATCCGCTCCTGCTTCTTTCTCGATTTGTATTGTAATACCTTCTGATGCATTCTCTACTCTTCTTCCGGAACCATGGAGTGTGTTATCATCCGTTGAACGTAAATCTAACCATAATGCATAATTGTTTGTTAGATATTTTTCTAATGTTGTACTAGTGAAACATAAATCTTTTACAATCATACTTGTTTCTTTATTTCGTTTTGAATTTAAAGCAAAGAATTTATTTATCTCATCCCACTGTTGATAAGATTTCATTCCTTGACTGTATAGTTGATTCGGGACTCCTTCTATTGTCATTTCTACTTTTGTTATATTCGGATTGTAATAAGTTTCAGTTGATGTTCTTTCCGGGTCTTCGATTAACATTAGAATACCTTTCATACTTCTAGCAGGAACATTTAGATTAATATTCCAAAGCGTATCAGATTTATTTTTAGTTATTTTTCTGTGTCTTAGTATTCTGTCATATAAAATAACCATTTTACCATCTACCTGTTGTCTTATTTGTCTTGCAAGTTCTGGGTCAGACACCATATCGAATTCCAAACATATGTTTTTGATTGTATAACTCGAAGTAGCATCTGTTGATTTAATAACTTTTTCATAATCATTAAAAGTAAGTTCATATTCGAGTCTGTCACCGAGACCAGCTTGATAAAATGGCATATGAGTTTCTAATAGTTCAAAATCAAGTGGGATGCAGAACCTGTTTTTGTATGCTTTTGCTACAGCCTCATCTTCTTTGTCTGATGAAGCATCTGCAGCACCAACCCTGTGTTTCAACATATTATTTTTACCGATACCTTGATAGGCCATATTTACACGTTCAGGGGGAGACTTCCATAAATCGGTATAACAATGGTAAATATCGCTATCATCAATGGACATAACTTCATTTCCACTTATTCTATTTGTTGTTTTCTTAATTATTGCTCTTCCTATGTTTTGATATACTGTTGCATTTACATCTTTAGAGTTTATTTCAATTTCAAATGCTAATCTGACTGATCCGGGAACAATAACATCATTGCTACTTAGATTAGGAAATCTCACCTGTAATTGTTGATTTTGGTCAATAGTTGAAGGATTATTGGTTATAACAACACTTTGACGAATTCCTCTTATACCACGTGGTTCTCTTAATTTTCTGTAGGGGTTTAATTTTTCTCCAAAAGCCGTCATTTTTAAAGGGAAATTTTTAAGGATATTTTTTAAGTAATAAAAATGGCTGAAGGCGAATTTGAATTTGATAATTCTGCGTTTGATAAAGATGACTATGATGAGGATAATGAATTAATTGTAGATGAGGATGATGAATTTAATAGAACTATACAAAACCAAAGTGCTCATATTGAAGATATCGGTGATGATGTTGATACAAGAACACAATTAATAGTACAACAGAAACAATATGTAGTTAAAGAATATTACAAGTTGATAAAAGAAAAGTATGGGTTAGACCCAGTATTTATTGATTATTCAAACTTTGAACTTGGTCCTGATAATAAAACACTATTTTTAAAGTTAGGTGATATAGATATTCAAATTACTACCAAAAAAGGTGGTAGTTTTATAAACTTGGGTTCTTTGGCGAGTAGAATTGGTAGTGGTGGAGCAAATAAAATTAGAGACTTATTAAGCTTACCTGATTATAGATCTACAACTAAAACATTATCAGCACAAGCGGCTAAAAGTTTGAAAAAGGTGAAAGATAATCTACCTAATGTTGATAATATAGAAATGACTGATTTACCTAATGCAGCTGAAACTGCAGTGAAAGTAATAGAAACATCATTTACTGACGAACAAGAAACACAAACAGATATGACAAAGAGAGAAATGGATGGTGTCCTCAAAGCGATGACTACTGTAAAAGAAGAGATTGCAAATGAATTAGTTAAGCTAGCTGAAACAAATAAAGACATAGAAAAAGAAAACCGTAAATTAGAACAAGCCAAATCAGATAATGATGAATTCCAAATAGAAAGGATAAGTAGTAGAATAAGAGATTTGGAGTTTGAAAAAAGTGCAAGACTGGAAGTGATTGATGTTAATAGAGATAAATTACGTAGTCAGGTAAATAGAATAAAGGAAACAATAAATAAAGTATTAAAAGAAGACACTACATTAGCCGAGAGAATAAAAACTTTATTTAGAGAACAAGGAATTACAATTGTTAGTGTTTTAACTGCTTTTGGTATGATTATTGGTGTTATTGTTGAGACTTTTATTCCTACTACCGGTGGTGGAACTACAACACCTAAGCCTCCTCCAAAAGATGGAAGTGGTGTAAAAGACTGGATAAAAAAACAATTATCAAATCTTGGTAAACTGTTAGCTACTCTAGCTGGTAAAGCTGCAGAAGCATTGCCCGGTATTATAGGTGCTATTGCTTCTTGGTTGCTTTCTTCCGCGGGTAAAGTTGTATCCTGGTTTGGTGAACATTTATGGGCTGTATTTGTTCTTGTTGTCGGAATGTTGTATGCAGCTGCTAATAATTATATTAATAAAAAGTAAAAAAAACTATATAATTTCCAAAACACAACTAATTGTTAATCCATTGTTGTTTATTTTATGACCTTTCTCATCGCAAACGCTTATACTTAATTCAGAAATATCACCATATGTCAATTGTTTGTATTGTGGATTACTGAAATTAATATGAACAATATCACCGAATGGTTTATTTTCAACGGGAACAACACAAAGAATATTACTAGGAGCACCATCAAAGAAATTGTAAGAACTATTTATCTGCTCAAGATGAACATATAGTTGTTTATAAGGTGCAAAATCTATTGTTCTTTCACCGTAGTGCGTTTCATTAGCAGTAAATCTTTTCTTATTTTTAAACCCTAATATTTGTTTTAAACCTTTACTTATCTTCAAATCATCGGAAGTAATTAAAGAGGCAATACCATTTGTTTCATTTACAGTTAATGTAATATTATAATTGTCAAATATATCTACTATTTGTTGAAAACTGTAATAACCATTTGTAATCTTGTTAGGACTATCAAAATCCTTTTGTATATATTCATCAATTAAATTATACCAACCTATAGTATAAGTAAAACTCTTTAATCCGATTCTCTTATTTCCACATTTGTTATCTATATATTGTAGCAAATTTATAGTGTTTTCAATGTTTGAAATTGTTTGATACATTTTTAATGAATAAAAATGACAGTACATAATTTCAAATACAACAAAGAAGTAGTTTATAATACAGGAGGAATATATCTTAAAAAACCTATAGATATAATAAAACAATCCGTTATTATTTCATCAGATAAGAAAAGTTTTAATGCGGATTTCCCAAATATATTTGAAAATTACCTATTACCAAAAATATCATCAAATGAAATAGTTAATAGATGGAATGCAGACTGGTTATCGTTTTGGCAAAATCAATTAAACTTCGCTATATGGTGTGCTACTACAGGTTGTGGTATAGATGTTAACAACCATTTAAAAGCAGGAGGGTTGACCGGTTCACTGTTCTTATTTCACGTTTACTACCAAACAAGAAGAATATTATTTGAATTAGGCATTGCTCTACCACAAGATAAAAGTTGGAATGCATTTAACAACAGTTATGACCGTGGTGCTTACGAAAGAATATGTAAAGAGTTTAATGTAGACCCTTATTCAGATTGGAGACAAAAAATGTATAAAAGTGGAAATGGTTTAGGATTAGTTCACACAACTAGTCACTCTGCATGGAAACGAACTGATTTTAGACACGATTATTCTTCAAAACATATTTCTAGCAGCACATCATCTGATTTAGATTTATCAAAAATGACATTCGGGCCTGAAGTTCCAGGCGGAAGACACTGTGGCATTTCATCATGCGAATATCTTCCACCTAAAAAAGTCCACATTGATTATATTCTACAAGAAGATGATGTTAAGGATGTTTGGACCACATTTATTCTCGATACTTCAGAAGGTTTTACGAGAGCAGGCGTTCAACGGATTAACGAATCAATAAGAACCTATTGTTGGGCTATTCTTGGTTCACAATCTCAAACAAGAACTGATATACTCGGAACAGGAACAGCTTTTGATGCACAAAAACAATTTCTTGCAAACGTTGAGGATGCAATTAATAGTCCCGTAGATTTACCGAGTCAAATTAAAAGATATCAAAATACATTAAAATATGCCAGAAGTAAAGTTGATTATGTTTTTGGAATTGGATTATATATGGCACCCAGTGATATGGAATTAAGAATTGGAGAAATACAAAATTATAATAATAAAATTATAGTAGCAACTGATTATCAAAAGCTTGGATTGAATAATGATGTTAATATTCAACCAATTAAACCAATTCTACATACAGAAATTAAAGGAACGCCAACAAAGAAATCTTTACCAGAACATAAAGAAATAGCTAAATCTTTAGTTAAAGTATCAGATGGAATAGAAAAAAATATATCAATAGAACACGAAGATAAAAAAACAGCATTAATCGTCGGTAGTATAGTAATAGGTATTATTGCATTTTACTTTTTAAGAATATAATTTTTCGGGTTTAGAGGTCGCGGGTCCGAGTCCCGCCGGGGATAAAAAAATTTTTTTTTAGGTGTGTGGAGAAGAAAATCTTTTTAAAAAAAGTAGGTTATAAAAAAGTGGGTATAACTGGAAATTATTTTTTTTATTTTTTTTAGGATGGTGGCCTAGACTCGCTCAGTTGAATTACTACTTACCCGATATCTTCATAAACATTACACAAAAAGTCATTTGGTAAATTAAGACCCAAACAAAATCAAAATTGAGAAAAAGATATAATTTCCGGATTAGTACGAACCAAATAGCAACTGAAATCATAAATACAAGCTTATGGCGACATTAAAATTAAATTCAAAAGTTTATTTCATAAAGCAATGTGAATACCATGCCTATAACATAATACAATTTAACATTCCATCATATGGAGCACAGACAGTACATAAAATGTTTTCAGAAAAGACAATTACATATATGTTAAAACTACCAGGATCAACAATTTCATTGCACTTGTTAATTACAATCAATTAACAAAGATGTTATCATATAATTATTTTATCTCTTAGGATATGTCAAAATATTAAAATAACTCAATTATCAACTTAATTGATGACTTCCGGGGGTCCAAAGACATACCCTGTTTAGATATAATTATTTACTCTTTATATAACTAAACAGGAAACAATTGAAGAGTTGATAATTAATGCATGCTAACTGTATTAAAACACGGTCTTAGTAAGTCGAAACATCATTAGGTAACAAGTTGCAACTTAAGTACACGTCTCAAATATCCTGGAAGAGATATTTTCAATAATTATTGATAACCTGGAATACAAGCAAACTATCAAGTAAATATACTATACTTAATTACTTTATTAAAATTTATCAGCTTCTGTTTTCTTTATCTCGTTCTAGACCATATTACATTTTAATATGCATGTATCCACTTGCATTAATATGCATTTTAAGTGATTCTTTTCGGGCAAATGTTTTATCACATATTGTACATTTCAAGTCCTTTTGTGTGAATTGCCAATGCCTTTTAAGACAATACTTTTGCGCGAATGTTTTCACACTTATTCTTTTCAGCACGTCACTTGTCTCATAAACCTCGGCGCTGGTGTATATATAAAAACGATATTACACTAGTGTAATAACACGTGACGTCATTAATTTTGCGCTATATATAAAAACATAGCGATAAAGCGCTCAAATCCCCCGACTTCCCTTCGCGGTGTGGACGACTGCACGTCGCTCGGAGGGCATAGGTCACACCAGATGGTTGATCTAGTTAGGTCACAAAGCTTGTGTGACCTAACCAACGGCCTACAAAGAGCTGCTGCTCCCGGATGAGGTGCCTTTCCTCTATATTGTCAACTGCGTTCAAGATTGAAGAACTGGGTCCTAGTGAAGATCTACGACGAAAGGCGGCATAAGAAGACCTACGTTGCGGCTCTACGATCAGCAACGTTGAAGGCGAACTAAGTCCTCTGTTGCAGGCTTTTAGTCTGTGGCATATGGCAAAAGCCGGCGCCCAGTATAAAACACACACACACAAAACACACACGCACATACACACACGCACAGGCACACACACACAGCGTCCCAATGTTAGCGTTACACTATAGGTGCGACACTGAATAATGACTCTTTTTAACAATTAATCGTCCTTATTTTATATATAAAATAAAAAGAATATTATATATTCACGTAGATTCAATACTAAATTTATTGAAATCGTTGAAGAAAAAACAATACTATGCTTGCCACCGGCTCGTATAATATGATTTTATCCAACTCGTTCAATAGATTTAGTATTTAACTTATATTCATGCAATATCCTCTATATATAACATGCAAAATTTTGTACTTCATGTAGTATATACATATACAACGTTTTGTGACTGATTCGTTGCTCCTATGTAAATGGTCATTTGCTTTTTCCCTCCTATATATGAGTTACTTATCACTAATTTCACAACTGGGTCCAACATGGTTCTTTTGCATGTGCCTTTTAAAATAACCTGCGTGTCTGAAGGTCGCATTGCAAATTTGACATATATAGTTCGATTTACCAGTGTGACTTTTCATATGTGAGGTAAGATTGGATTTATAACGAAAATGTTTATCACATAGATCACATTTAAAATTGTTCAAGCCAGTGTGAATTAACATATGCCTTTTAAGTGATTGTTTTCTAGCAAATGTGTTATCACATATTGTACATGTAAAGTCTTTTTGGCCAGTGTGAATTGTCAAATGCCTTTTAAGTGCACCCTTTTGAGTGAATGTTTTCTCACATATTTCACACTTATACTTTTTGATTCCTGTGTGAATGTTCATATGCGTTCGAAGACCACTTCTTTGAGTGAATGATTTACTGCACATGTCACACTTATAGTTTTTTGTACCAGTGTGAATGGCCATATGTTCTTTGAGATTACTACCACGGGCAAATGCTTTGTAACATATTTCACATACATAGTTCTTTTCACCAGTATGAATTCGCAAATGTTCTTTAAGAGTTCTGCTATACGTGAATGAGACATCACAAATTTTACATATGAAATTCTTTTCTCCTGTATGTATTTTAAAATGATGATTAAGTGCATATTTAAAATAAAAGGATTTTTCACAATTTTCACATTTATAATTTTTCTCACCAGTGTGAATTCGAGTATGAGCTTTCAGACCACTATAACTAGAGAAGGACTTATCACAAACATCACATCTAAAGTTTTTCTCACCAGTGTGAATTTTCATGTGTGATGTAAGTTGACTTACGAAAGAAAATACTTTATAGCATGTTTCACATCTATGTTTTCCTCCTTCGTAATGGCTGGTCATTTTGCTCTGATACTGCTTCCCGGAGATAAGTAAACCTTTCAATCCAAGTATTCCCTTAACTTCTCTGTTTCTCTGCTTTTTTACATGGAGGACATTAACCTGATTTCAAATATAGAATATATTTATTAATTTTAGGATATTTATTTCCATTTACAATTTAATGGAATGGAATTCAACTTTACTTAACATATTATTTTATCAGTAAGCTTCATTCATATAATCTCTATTTCGGTTCTTCTATCATGTACAACAGTTACATAATTACTAAAGTTTAACATGTTTTCCTTTGTCATTAAGGTAGTCTTACAGTAATGTTTTTTAAAAAAAAATCTAACATCGGCTAATATCGTAGTAAACCGGATATTTCTCGAACGTTAGTTTTTCAAAATCTTGGCCAGGGGATTATTTAAAATCACTCATCCTTTATCGCTATGTAGTAAATACCGGTTGTTAACGGCTTAAAATTATTAAATACCAAAGATAAATAACGTTCCGGAAATTACCGATTTGTTACGCTATTGGCCGATATTAGAAACGTTTTGGCTAGAAAGCATTGTAAGATTGCTAAAAGCCGGATAATTTAGCAAAATTAATAATTTGTATTATTTTCATAAATAATTAAACACAACATTTATTTTGCCAAATAAGTTGTAAAAGTATTAAATGCCCATTATGCCTCAGAATGCTTTCATTTATATTTCTCAAAAGCTTTTTATTTTTTATACACTTTTATAGCCTCCAAACAGTTACTCATTGGCTAATTACCTAAATCATTTTTTTCATCTTCTGCTTTTTTTCCCAGTTCGTATAGTTAAAGTATTTTGTATGGAAGTCAAAACACTACTTTGTTTACATTGTGCGATTTTTGTGACATTATTTTTTTAGGTTACAAGCATCTTACTTGCTCAGAAATCATCATTTAGATATTATAAAATTCATGTTGGCTTTTTCTAAAGAAGTAAAAATTTATACATTTCTGAAGCATAAGGTACCTTTAAAGAAAATCAACATAAAAACAACTGGATACATGCATATTAAAATGTAATATGATGTAGTACGAGATAAAGAAAACAGAAGCTGATAAATTTTAATAAAGTAATTTAATAAAGTATATTTACTTGATAGTTTGCTTGTATTCCAGGTTATAAATTGAAAATATTTCTTATATACTTGAGTCAAGATATTTTGGACGCGCACTACTTAATGCTGCAACTTGTTACATAGTGATGTTTCGACTTACTAAGCCCGACTTTTTATACAGTTGGCATGCATTAATTATCGACTCTTCAATTGTTTCCTGTTTAGTTATGAAAAGAGTAAATATATATAAATAGGGTATATTCATTGACACCAGGAAGTCATCATTTAAGTTGATAATTGATAATTGTGTTAAATTAATAATTTGACATATCCTAAGACATAAAATGATAACATCTTTGTTAATTGATTGTTATTCGCAAGTGCCATGAATGTGTTGATCCTGGTAGTTTGAATGTAAATAATTATATTATTGTCTTTTCTGAAAACATTTTATGTACTCTCTGCGCTCACGATGAAATGTTAAATAGTATTGCGCTATATGTGTTGTATTTATATACTTTATGAAATAAACTTTTGAATTAATTTTAATGTCTTTACAAAGATCAAATGAAAGCACTTAAAATGGGGAAAAATCTGCAAAGGATTGAGTGCAATACTAAGTCCCATTTGAGTGAAAAGCGTTGCAACGTTTCTCTTTTTTAGTGATCATTTTGCACAATAAACACATTATCCTGCAACCCGATTTACTTTCTACTATATAAAAGCCTGCAATCCTCTCCGGTAGCGTCACGGATAACAGACTATATATACAGTGTTTTTTTGGCTTGCAGCCACGGCTGCAAGCCATTTCATTTGGAAAACTTGTTCCGGTTAGTGGTTTCCTGCTTACATCTGTTGGTGCATGATTGAACGGGAAACAAGCTGCAATCGTGCCAATCGCAACTTTTCGGCCTTTACCGTCACACTTCGGATTAATGATAATAGCAGATGTAGTTCCGATTGCAATCGTGACAATTCGGGCGATTCCGTCATACTGCGGAATCAGACGAAGTAATATTACGGAAATCTAAGCTATTTTAGTTACTTCGGTAATCCCAGTTTGTTTATATAAATAGGATTTCTATTTTACTTGATTTATCGGTTTAAACCGTAATAAATTATAAACGAAATTGTTCCGTTTCAATTGTTTTTCAAGACGCAAAAGTTAGTTTCTTTTATAATTGTTTTTTGTCTGTATTAGTTTTATAAAAATAGATGATGGTGACTGTAGTATTATTCCGTCTTCAAAGGGTGGTCTTGCTTACCAAATCACGCATGATCGAGTTATATTTAGATCTACTGAACGCAATTCAACTTCTTGGTGAGGTAATCTAAAAATAGCCCATGCATATCATTAACCTTGCCACGTGCTGATCTGATACATGCTTATTAATTGATACCACGTAACGAAGTATTTGAGTGCATTTACTTGTCTATAAAGCAAAGGAATGATTTCGCTGCGAAAAAGGGGAAATGAAATGTGCACACTTGTTTTCCTTCAGTATCACGTTAGTATTTTTACGATTGATCATTTTCTTTATTAGTTGTATACAATAGAGAATAGATTTCAAATCGTTTTGACAAAAAATATTCGGTTTTCCAAAAAAAAAAAAAAAAAAACTAAATAAACCCTTTATGATATACAAATACCTTAATTCAAAAAAAATAATGTGATAATACATTGAAACCAAAAAAAAAAAAAAAAAAAAAAAAAAAAAAAAAAATTTAAAGGCTTGGGATGAAGGCACAACTGTGCAAGCCTTTCCTTTTAAAAGGAAACTTTATTCTGTGTATAACTACTACACTGAAAAGGTACTGTTCCCAATAGAAAATAGACATTAAAATTCCCAATTTCTTATGTTTTAATTCCCAAAATGGCTGTTCAAAATTTCCACTACGCAAAGTGATTTCTATGAAATCATTTTAATTTAACATATTCATATAAATCACCACTCAATAGTTCTACCTTGACAATGGAAGCTGTTAGCTATCTTTATTCATGATAACTAATTATAGCTGAAAAATGCATAATTTCTTTTTCCCTATTTAAGTCAAAATAACGCATTTTTTCCCAATCAGTCTGGTACGGGCACCATTCCCTAAGTAAAGAAGAAAACGCTGATATAGCAGGTATAACTTCAAAGCTCCAAGATTAGATGTTGACAATCTGACTTCCACCAACACAACTAAACTCACTTCAACTGTGTGTATTTGCGTTTATTTATACTAGCCACCGGTTGCCCATATGGGCGAGTCCTCCAGAAGAGTATTAGTAATTTTATTTTTTGGAGGATAGTGCAATTACAGATACAGAAAAATGCCCCAATTCCAGAAACTTCTCCAGGTTCTTTAGCGTGCTAAGTGTTTAAGCACCCATACACGGGACCTTGATTTAAAGTCTCATCCGAAAGATTGATTAGTAATGTTAGTTGGCCAGCCCAGGAATCGAACCCACAATGTCGAGATTAAAAGTCTCGCAATCTAACCGATTGAGCTATGCGGGCTGGTTAAATTAAACTCACTTTTATTACCTCTGCATAAATATGTTTTGCACAACAACGCCCTCTTACGGCTATTTATGATTGGCTAATTAACATACACTACAATTAAATAAAGAAACGAGCACGAGCTAATAATGTTATAAAGATCATATAGCATTACAAATAATGTCTATTAAAACATTGTAGTAGAAACTATTTATACATTTCATTAAAATTACATCAAAGGAATACTCGCATTATAATTTACAACAGAAAAATAACAAACTTACCTTAAAAACATATAGTTTATAGTGCAACGTGTATACCTGCAAATGGCGCTCTTGTATTAAAGGGCCGTAACTCGTCATGAATGTTACATTATTATTGTCTTTTCTGAACTCTCTGTGTTCCATGTGACGAATTGTTAAATTGTATTGTGTTATAGGTATTGTATTCACATTGCTTTATGCAAGAAACATTTGAATTAATTTTAATTTCACCATAAGCTAGTATTCATGATTTTAATTGCTAATTAGATTTTTCTTATGCAATTAATCTTTTAGAGAAGCGATGGTCTAACAATTAAGGATTATGCTTACTCAACCAAGGGATCATGGGTTTGAGTCAAGTTAACTCACACCTCCGACTGGAATTTCTATAAAAATTCTAGAAAGCAAATTGAATTAAAATTTAAACTTTGTAAAACTACTGATCATTAAACTTAAACTTGTTTGATCCTCATTATCTCTGTATTTATTTTGCTTTATTCAATAATGTTAATAAAACATAACTTCATAACATCACCATCGTCTTTATTCGCTTCTTTCTATGTATTGTTTATATTTGTTAAGTATTCCCTAGGGCATTGCTCCTACCTTATTCCTGCTGTTTGTATATACAATATATTTTGTTGATATTTTCATATTGAAAGAAAGCATTTAATATATGTTAAACAAGATCAACAAGGAAAGGCGACGTTCAATGATCGCAGCCGCCACACGACCCAGCAACAAGAACCAGTGGCAAGGAGCACAGGCGGACCCCAAACAAAATCAGGACAAAGCACAAGGCAGAGCACGGACAGCTTATCAATAAAATGATAAATAAATGTAACTGATAAGGAATTCAAAGAAAACAAATAAATGATTGAAAAAATAGGAAATAATTTGTAACTGATAAGGAATTCAAAGAAAAACATATAAAAATTTCAATTTCTAAAATAAGGAGCTGACAGTTTATTGTTTGGATTTTTCTTATGCAATCAATCAAAGAGTATGCATACTCCACCAAGGGATCATGGGTTCGAGTCAAGTTAATTCACACCTCCGATGGCACAAAAAATTCTAGAAAGCAAATTGAATTAAAATTTAAACTTGGTACAAGGTTAGCTTTTAAAAAAGCTAGTAGCGACTTGCTTCGTTATTCTTTCCAGGGGCGTGTTTAAATGTAAAAATAACAGTTCTGTTAGCTGAAAAGACTTCAGCGAACATCAAAGTTATGGAAGCCAAGCCAGTTCTCTCAGTTTAACAAAGAGGAATATGAGTATATATGAAGATGCATGTAAACAAATTCTGTGTACTCTATGTGCTCTCGATGAAATGTTTAATAGTATTGTGGTATAGTTATTGTATTTACATTGCTTTCTGCAATAAACAGTTGAATTTAATTTAAATGGGCTCCAGAGGCTATAGTATCTATGATTTTAATTGCTCTTTGGTTCGTACTTTTCTGGAAATTCTGTCCTTTTTTCTGTAGAAGTTATTTTGTTTGGGTCTCAATTCACACTAAATTTACCTGTAATGTTTCAGTAGATGCACCCTTACAGCAGTTGTATACATTAATTACGAAAGACCGGTGGGGATATTACAACTTACCGAATTCAAGATTTCAACTTCATGAAATTCATGAAATTCAACTTCATGAGTTCATGATTTCAACTACACGAATTCAACCTTTAAGGTCAAGACTGGTGACATGTCCGGCGTTCGTACTCGACAGCGAAATCTGCTATTTTCAGTTTTAAGACGATATAAAAACAGAATGACACAGAACAAAACTTTATTACAATTACAAAATACAATGTCCATTGTTTACAAAACAATTTGCTTGCAAACACCATATATTTACTTACATTATATTGATAATAAACAAACATAACATAAAACATATATTTTTTTCACATATACAAATGCTTTATGACAAGTAAATAAAATGAAAATTCAAACATACATCACAGTATTTGAAAATTAAACAGACATACAAGTTATGTGCATTACCACGAGTATTTTGATTTTAAACCTGTCAGTTGAGTGCGTGAATGTGAATTATTAAATAGCAACGTCGCGCTTTTGCGACTCCGTAAAAAATGGTATTGCACGACCGTGCAACTACAATGCGGGAAAGTGGGCAAATATCATTACCCTTTGGGTCGGATACATCACTCAGGCTGTCAACCAGGTCTTATCCAAAATATAGGAGGAATATAGAAATATTTTTGCAGGAAATATAGGAGTTTTTGGATCATTTTGAGGCAAAAAATAGGAGTTTTCAACTTAAATTGTTTAACTTACCGATGCTTATATAAATGTAAATTATTCATACCTTTACACATACTGTTTCTACAATAAAATTCTACCGTATAAGTGTGGGAAACCATTAATTTTGAACCACAGCAACAGCATCCCAGCAGAAGGCTACAGCAGTGATCATCAACATCATCTGAATGGTCACCTGAAATGTATTTTTTTATTTCTAATAAGGCATACAATTTAACAAAGCTTCATCAAAAGATAACACAAAACATAACAGAATAAACAATATCTTAACAAGAATGCTACCAGAAGTATTGAAATTAATTTGGTGCTGTAAATGACAGGGACTTGATAAATGTTTTAGTTTACTGACACTTAGACCAGCAAATATCTCACACTGTGTCACAATCTTATATCCTTACTATTACTGTTCACATTGTTATTATCAAAAATGAAAAAAATGATGATTTGGCAGAATAATAAAAAAGAAAAACCAGAACATGAATCATTGGCCCAAATTTACATAACATTATTATGAAGTTGTAGTGGAAATACAACAATAAATCCTTCGACAACGAAATAGTTATTTAGAAGTTGAAATCGTAACATCTCAGGTACATACAAGGATTGAATAGATATGCACATAAAATTATAAACATATTTAAAAAGCATAAATTACACTTCCTGTGGACTTGACCAAAATAAATGAGATCACATAATATAAATATCATTAACAAAGTTCAATCCTTAATGCTAAATGTATAGCAATATGCACTTCACAAAGTAGAAGAAACATAAAACTGTAAAACATGTATGGAAGAAATAAATCACACTTCCTGTAGATGGTAAAAATAAGAGATCACTAGATTTATATTTCACAAACACAGTTCAAGCATTATGCAAATTGTATGTCACATAGTTCTAGAAACATAAACTGTAAACATATAAGTATATGATTATTCACTTCCTGTGGATTTCTATATTTTTTTAATAAAATTTCAAGTAACACAGTCACAATCTCAATCACTAGGTCATGTTATAGCAATAACAATGCACCTCAATTAGTACTAGATGAATGCTTAGTCATTTTCTCAGACCTTGCTTTCTTAGAGGCTGGCTGCAAATTTCCTACAGAAGTGCCACTGCTTGATTTCATACCATATGCCTCCTTCCGTTTTACAGCTGCAACACTTCTCTTCTTACTCAACTCATCTCTTTTCTGCTGACATATTTGCAAGCCTTTTCTACCCTTTTCCATACGATTTTCAGAACTTTCAAGCATTCCCTGTGCTACCTGTATTTCAAGATCGTTCTTTGCTTTCATTGCTTCAGATAACTTCTTTGTCGCTTCTTTAAGCAGCACCTCTGCACTTTTCAATACATTATTGTATTCCTCTTC
Organism: Ruditapes philippinarum; assembly: GCF_026571515.1. Lineage (NCBI taxonomy): Eukaryota > Metazoa > Mollusca > Bivalvia > Venerida > Veneridae > Ruditapes > Ruditapes philippinarum. The sequence continues at coordinate 140,763 of NW_026861016.1, forward strand.
TTCTTTTCTCAACTGTTTTTCTTGTTCATCACAGCTCAAACTTAGCTGTGCAATTTCATCAAGCTCCTTTTGGCGCAATTCTTCAGCTTTTCTCTTTTCCATGATTTCTTTTTTCTTTTTCATTTCTGCCTCTTTCTCTTTTTGGAGTCGTTCTTCATACCTTGACTTTGCTTTTGCAGCTAAACAAACAAGCGTGTTGGGCAATTGAAGATTGTGAACACCTTTCACTTGAGCAACTTTATCTTTGCCCAGTCTTAATCCATTAATGGTTTCAATGTTGAGATTGGTTCTTTCTGGTGTTACTGCATTTTTGTTATCTGACAGTGACCTTTCCACATCTGCATTGCCATGCGCTAATGTTAGAACAGACTTGACAACTTTGGACAGCGTTGGGTACTTGAACAATCCACTAGATGTCTTCTGGTCTGTCACATTTTTCTTGTAATGGTCAACCATCAAAAACTGTCCCTGCTCATCTTCTGACCATTCTTTTGGCATTTCTGAAGTGCTGTAATCAAGCCACTCATTCTTCAATGATGGCATTTCATTTTCAGCAATCAGATGGGGCAACTTCTTTGCAACTGATGTGATGGCTTTTGGTCCCCTTTCACTTGTCTTCAACAAAGGGTGCAAGAACTGTAGACTATGCAAAAGCTCACATCCAAGAGGCAGATGACCCAACAGGTATTCAGCAACCACACAGTAGAAGCTCTTGACATCTTTGAGGATCAATTTGTGTGTTTCCTTAGGCATCTTGGAGAGATGGCGTCTGCCTTCCTCTCCAATCTCAACATCTTTGTCAGACAAATGGTTTGCAGTATCATTAACATTGATGTCAATCAGCCTTTTGCCAGTTTTCTCACCTACTACATCCTTCTTGAGGAATCTGAACATCAGTGTTCGCACTAAAGTGGAACATTCATCCAGTAATATGTGAATGAGTGGACCTCTTGTCTGGAAGAGAGTCAAGAACCTTTCAAACAGAGGAGCGACTGATGACAGAAAGGCAAACTGGAATAGAAGCTTTTTGTCCATAAGGCCTTTGCATATTCTTTTGTACCTTTCATTGTTCTCCAGTTGTTTTCTAGCAGACTTGGATTTCACAGATTTGAGGAGTTGTACAGTGAAGTAATCCACACTTACCCGCCAGTTTTTTAGCACTGTGCATTGCTGGCAACAATGTCAACCACCTGCTTGGCACATGTCTTAGAAACAGGCTTTCATCCATGTCATACTCAAGCTGAAGGTCCATAAAATCTTCTCTTCTAACTGGCTGCTGTTTGAAGAACTGATGCATGTCAAAAGTCATTTCTTCTGCATCGCTTCCAAAACAGTTGAGACCTTTTCTAAAAGCATTGTGTACTGTATGGAGATTGCAGGGCTCAAAGTCAAGCAAACCGGGTGGCCTTCTGCCTTTAAACTGTCACTGTCTTTTCTGTGAATTGATTTGTTGACATTTGGGCCATCAGAGGAGAGACTTATCAAGTTCCTCATGGGAAGGCTGACTTCAAAATCATTTTCCAAGTCGAGGAGAGCTTCACTCACAATATCAGCGGTTGCATGGCCAAACTGAAAAGCTTTGAAAAACCTTACTGACACTTCTCCCTCAATATTGCTCCAAAATCTAATCAGTATGTCCATTTGTCTGCACTGCTGTGCTGTAGTAGTTTCATCAAACATAAGAACATATCCTAAATTTCCATCTATCACTTCCTTTACAATTGCTTCTGTCAAAAATGGTATAATGGCTTCTGAAATAATGTATGAGGCCTTTGTTCTTGACAAAGAAAACTGATCAGCAATTTCACACTTAAACATCTTCTGAAATAATCTGTCAAGGCCATCACAAGATCATAAAAGAAAAAGTCAGAAGATGCTACTTTAAAACACCACAACAGCTCTGATTCTGTGACTTGATGTTTCAAAGTTGGCTTGTGAATATATGCATTGTCTCTGTTCACCTTTACTTGAACTGACTGTAGCTGGTTTACTGGATGGTAATTCTTCAGGGGCTTTTGCAGTTGACTCCACTGAGATTTAACATCTTTTTTGCTGAGCAAATGTTGTGTGGTGTTTTTACCAAAACGGTTATCTGAACCTGCCTGTGTTTTGCAGATCACCTGAATGAAGCCACTATTTTCTGACAGAAAACTGCTTGCAGCATAAAGTGCAGTAAGCTACTTGAGTATTTCCTTTAACAGACTTACACCATTGAAACACCTTAACACCATTGTCATCCTCTAAATTAAGCCACTTGTCACTCCAATGAGTCTTTCCTCCAGGCATTGTCTAACTAGTATGTGGTAGTCCCAAGCATTCTATATACATTGCAGTATTTTATAACCATCTACATGAAGTTGTCAATGGCAATCTGAAAACAAAACCTGAAAATTTGAAGTCATTGGTTTCTTACCTCATCACCAGGCTTAGTGATGTTAAAAATAAATATTATTTTTAACAGCATAAACTGTCTGACGTGCTTCAATTCCTGATTTGGAAGAGCAGACATGGTCCTCTCAGTACATAGGTAGTCTCTCAGAAAAAGTCTATGTAATTGTAAATCAGTAATTTGTTTTGAATCAAACTTTTATTGTAAATTTAAATATCTAAATGTTGTTTTGCACCCAGTCTGTCACTGTGTCCTTTTCTTTTTGTAAATGTTTTTCTTAAGAGAACTTGCCTTGTATTTCATCACTGGGGAGTATGTGAACAAAATGAACAAGATATTGGCTTACCTAAAATAAAGTTGACATACTGATGCACTGCTTTTCATGGTGACCATGCAGATGGCTGAGGAACACAGCAGCCTTGAGCATAGTAATTTGATGCTGATGCAGGCATAGACATTTTCTTACCTGCAAAATACAATAAGCCAGAAACAGTACCAAAATTTAAATCTCTTTGAATTTATCTGCAATATATTTTTAAAAAAATATAGGAAAAATATTCAAAATATAGGAGAATATAGGAAAAATAGGAGGATTTTAAAATATAGGATTCGGACCCAAAATATAGGAGTTTTATAGGAATATAGGAATCAGTTGACAGCCTGATCACTTCAAATGGCAACACATGAAAGATACAGTAAAAATTCACTTATTTAAAAAAAATGAATTTAAAGAATTTTCAAATAATACAAGACTCTCAAAAATTGATCCACAAATAAAGAAAGTTATCAGAATTAAAATTTTCTGCTGCTATAGAATGTTTATCAATATTGGCTTTTTTGCCAATCAGTAAATCTGCTAAATTCTGGTAGCAGGTGCTTGTGATGTCATTAGTTACTTTGTCTTTAGTCGTATGACAATAAACAAAGATGAGCAAAATTTACATTAACATCTACTTGGCTTGTCCCAAAGATTTACAAAAATATAAAATAACCCAAATGTCATCGCGTTTTCAGATCAATACATTAGTAAATACAATATATAGAGGATATTGAATAAGTGTAGGTGCAATACTAAAATTATTGAACGAGGAGGCTAAAATCATGTTATGTGAGCCTCTGGTAAAGCACATTTTGTTCTACATGTAGTCTATTACATATACACTTTTTGTGTGACTGATTCGTGTCGCCCTGTGCATTTTACCTCCAATCTTTAAGTTATTTATTACTAATTTCACAACTGTGTCCAACTTTGGTTCTTTTGCATGTGCCTTTTGTAAATAAACCGAGTGCCTGAAGGTCGCTTTGCAAATTTGACATATTTAGTTCGATTTGGTTTTAAACATATTTTCATTCAGATAAAATATTCATGTTAATAATTTACAATTTAAGCAGAAAAGGAATTGGAACGAGAGCTACAATAGCTCAAAGTAGTCCTTCTCCTTTAACAAAAGCAATATGTTTACATAATACATGGCTTATCATAATTTTAATTAAACCCTATAAAAAAAAGAAGAAAGAATAAAAAAAATACATGTATGCAATTGAAGGAAAATAATAAAACGATAATAAAATAATTAGTTCGATTTACCAGTATGAATTGCCATATGTGAAGTAAATTTAGATTTATAATGAAAATGTTTATCACAGAAATCACATGTATAATATTTTCTCACCAGTGTGAATTAACATATGCTTTTGAAGTGATTTTCTTTTCAAGCAAATGTGTTATCACATATTGTTACATTCAAGTCTTTTTAGGCCAGTGTGAATTGTCAATGCATT
>NW_026861017.1:0-32941 GCF_026571515.1 Ruditapes philippinarum
TTTTGGCGGATGAGCCCTTGCATTAGTTTGGAGGTTTTTCTTTACAAAAACATTAACCAAAGGAATGGCTATGACCTTGCGAGTCTCCTATGGCATGTTAGTTTGTTTTGTGAGGTTTTTTATCTTCTTTTTTTAAAAAGAAATATCAGAATATAATTGTTTGCAACTTGAACATATTCGTGATTATTATTTATCTTTCCTTTTGCAATTTGTCATGTGACTATGATATTTCATTATATTCTAATTCAAAAAAGAAAACGATTTGTACAAATAAACACTTTATGGCCTCCCAATAGACTTATGTGGTATGACTTCTCTCTGTCTCTTATCATTAACCACTGTGTTCATGAACGCACTCCCAAGGGAAATTTAACTAAATGTCTAACTAGATTCATTCTTTCATGTAGGTATGTTTCAATAAACAACTTTAATTCAAAAATGAACACTGTTTGTTTAGATGTTTAAGTAGTATGGAATACTAAAGTATTTCATTAATGATTGCTTTGTATTGTTTATCAAAGAAAGAAATATTTGATCGTTCGTACAATTTTATTGTGTGTCTTTGCATTCAGTAAAGAAATCACTTACTTACACTGCTTACACTGAAGCGTCTGCAATATTTTATGTATTTATTTATCTATTTATCGTTTTATTTTTCTATATTGAACAGTTGTCCTTGCATCAATTCTCTATTTATTACTTACTGTACTTAAAGGATGAGGACGAGGTTACTGCTTTTGTAACTGTTGTTGTTACTGTTGTTGTTACTGTTGTTGTTGTTTTTATTGAAATGCAAGGTTACATCTTTTGTTTGTTTGTTTGTTTGTTTCATTTTACGCCTTTTCCAAACAGTATTTCAGTCATATAGGCGGGTAGTTTCCTAACCATCGTTACTGGAGAGTTACACCAGTACTAGGCCACCTTCCTCCGCGCTAAACTACCAAAGCATCTCCCGGGAGTCGAACCCACGCCAGAGAGGTAACTGGATTAAAAGTTATCGACTCTGACCCTTAGATGTCATCGACTCTAACCCCTCGACCACGGAGGCGGGTACTGTTACATCTAATAAATTGAATGATAAAGCTTATTCCTCACCACAACCAACAATATTTTGTAATAATACCGTTAACCAGATTGTCATGTTTCAAAACATTTAACCATAAAGAACGCTGTAACAGTGAACCTTATCTTCACTGAGCTGTAAATTTCAAATAGGCTTTGTCTCAATTATCGTACATTGAACTATTCCCTTGGATGACTTTATTAAAGCGCGAGTTTATAATCAACACACATATCCTTTTATAGGCAGAAAATGTTTCCTTCTTTTATGTTTCGTTAGATTCATTAGTTTCATTATATTCCATGAGAATAATAAAGGTATCTTGTACATTACAGTCATTTGGGTACAACATGTGTTGTTGGCAGATCGTTGCTGGAATTAAATCAAAGTTTATGGCGAAATGTACTAATTCCTTTTGGTAATGATTTCGTTTCTGCTAAATGTAGCACAAACTGGTGTTTCATAACAAAAATGCCACGTGTTTAAACATGAACTGCCACAGAAAATTTTGATCGAACGAAAAAAGTATGCGTATGTATTACGAAGGAAAGATGAATTACGTGAAATATTCACATCAAATACCATCACTAAACATGAAAATATAACTTATTTGACTTTTTAAATCATTTAATTTCCTTTAACTCTTACCTTGCTAAATATCTTATATAGACGTTTACCTCTTTTAATCTGGCCAAGCCCATTTAAGGTGAAAATTACTTAATATTTAATAACTAAATATATAACAGTGCAAACCATGATTAGACAGTAGTAATGCGCTGGTTGATCTTTAGTTTGCAATAAAGCAGGCTGCAGGTTGATAAACATTAAATGTATTTGACCAATTATAAGAGACATCCTTTCATACTGAAGATCTAAAGATGTTTGTTTATATGTTAGCAATATACCGTTGATTTTTGTTGTTGTTTTTTGGGGGAATTTCTGTTGTTTTTTTGTTTTTGTTTTTTGTTTTATTGGGTTTTTGTTGTTTTTTTCTGTCGGCGCAACATAACAGTTTAGGTCAAATGACGCCGAAAAAAGGGAAACTGATTTTGGCTTACCTCAGGTGTTACAAACTTGAAGCAACACCAGGGATCATTACCACCTCACCTTCTGGAGGTAAGAGATGCATTTACTGAAATGATTCGAACCAAATATATAGCATCTTACGATCACGCAGTGTTTAGCGGTGGCTGCAATTATAATGTCTCAACACGATAAGGCAACACTTTCGCCACAAGAAGTTTATTCTATTGTAAAATAGCTCCAATGGAAACATAATCATGTACTTTGAGTAGTAATTAGTAGTAATTATATTTGAGTGCTACCTTTCGTTAAAATGAAACCCGACTTTATCCAATGTAGTTAATGTTTTTACATGTTGTTGATGCTTAATTTTATGATGATCTTAGTATTATTTTATTTCATATTTTTTCTTCAGAATTTAAATCTGTACCATTTTGTGCCAGTGATTGTGCAGATCTTAACAACTCCTGCAAATGTAGTCGCATTAAAACATTTATGTTCATGTTGCGAGTAATAACTGTATAAATATGACATTTAAATGCATGTTTTATTGAAAAGCCTCCTCATGCATTTCTAATAGCATGAAAAAAAAATTGTATAAACAGATAGAATAATACAATCTGTGCATGAATATACTGTTTTAAAAATATTTATAACTCATTTCGTATAATAAAGTAATATTTGGATCTTTAGTGTGTTTGGCTCCTATAAAGCATATAGATGTTACGATACTGAGTTTTTTTTTTCTAATTATAACGTATAATTAAGAGATGGTCAACTTGTGCTATTCAGCTGTTTTTATAATGAGACAAACGCAGGTGTAGACGACAATTTAACCCCTGTTAATTAAAATGTTTCTTTTTTATAAGACAGTTCTCTGCTGATACAATATTGCCATGTACATGTAATAATATATGGTTGTGTATGACACTTATCTTTCTTATAGAATAAATATCAATCAATCGTTATATGCAATATTCTCTTATCGATTCTTATTTAACCGCTCTCGGGGATCTTCTTTCTTTTTAGAATGTTTCAACTATTTAGTTACTTTGAAAATTAATAGTCTTCCATACGAAAATAAAATAAAAAATAAAATAAAAGATCAACTGTTAGGCTTTCGTATGATTTAGTATGAACAGTTATATGATGAAAAATAATACTTTGTTATAGAAAATGTATTATCTGCTATATATGAATATGTAATAATGGATCTTGTATCTAGCATTCATTTATATCACCAATATACAATTCCTGTGTGGTTTGTTGTCACGTATGATACTAAATACTATCAACATGATTTTATGGTATTGAATACCTTCAATTAAGAACCAATTCACTTGAATAGATTTTTTTCTTTGGTAATATACTAGGTGTTTACACGGTTTATGCTTTTCTCGCAATATTTCATGGCTAATTTTGAAACATAGGCGAAATAAATATGTTTCTACTTACAAGAAAGTGAAAACGAAAACAAACTTAAGATGATTATCTTAAAGCTAAGCAAACTTCGCTTTACAAAATGTTTAATTATTGGGACACAACTTGATACAATACAATACAATATAATACAATACTCTTTATTATTAAGTCAGGTTACAAACATGGTGACAACATGACCATCTATCGAAATGTTAACAATATGTGATTATATATTATCTATTAAAGATATCACAAACAAATCAAAAATTAAATCGTGTAGCAATTTTAGCACAGCATGTTCAATCAATATAACTGTATTGCAGACGCTGTTTAGATTATTAATTTCAAATTGATTTTGTATACATTATTAAATTGGATAAATATCTATTAATATAATAATACATATTTTTGTCCTTATATGCATGTTCAATTGTGGTTGTTTTACAATTATTTCAGAAAGCCACAATGGAAATAAGATATATATGATTGATGATGTATATTTTTAATGTGTTACCTTCTCTTTAATGTGTTACCTTCTCTAAATAAATTTTATTATTATTATTATTATTATTATTCTCTCCAATACACAGATGATACAATATTTTTAAAGTTTATAAATGATATATAACAAAACTGGCACACACACATGAACATGAATTATTGACATATGATGTTTCACAAAATATTGACACGCGTGATTGTTATTAAACATTGGCATTGATGATTGAATGGCATTTAACAAATAATGATATCTACCAAACATGGACATGGATAATTGACATGTGATATATAGCTTAACACGTAGATGAATAATTAAAAATCATTTGAAAATTAAAAATGCATGATGTTTCCGATTAGCATTTGTTGGCAAATGTATTAAAGTTATCAAGTTTCAAGTTTGTATTGTTACCTCAAGGAAACAACAATACATCAAACATTACAAAACAAATTAAAGTGACATATAGTAAAGTGAACCACTGCAATGCTATGAACATATGTACATAAGACAAAATAATAGAAATAATACAATTGCATTTGTAGAATGGGAGAATGAGATCATTATACATTATTATTAAGAACTAAAATAATTTTCAAACAGAAAAATGCTAGATTGAGTAAAACAGTTTTGCTTTCACTATTCATTAACTTTGTAAATTTAAGAATGTTAGGTTTATATAAATATGACTTGTCTAAATATGTCTCTCTCTTAGAATGGAACAGTTAAATAAATAATGAAATTCATCACCTAACTGATTATCGGAACATAAATCAGATACATCCAAACATTCATCTAAATTTGAAAAACTCACAGTTAAGCTAAATCCTAAAAACAAATTTATTTTGCTTGCACAAAATTATGGCGTGACAAACGTATTGTTCTGTCAAATAATTTTTTATTTAAAACAAATCGTACAAATAACAAAACTATTAAGTGTGAAATAATGGGTTTTTTTTTTAAATAATTAAGAGGTTTAAAATTATTATTATTATGGACAAAAATATATTTAGCCTTTAAAAAAAATATGTCCTTAAAAAGCGTTATATGAGGTTTAAATTATTAATATGGACAAAAAATATCATATATACAAGGTAGGGTTATCTACAATGGTTATATGGTTGATTCTGGTGCTGAGAATAAATAAACCTAAATTCACACACTATATGTGTATCGTCTTATATATCAAATTAAATCATGTAGAGCAATATTCTTGTTTGACTTGCGAATCGCTAAATGTCAAAATTAAAGCTTCCATACAGCGGACACTGTTGAAAGACATTTAAAAATAATAATAACGATAAATAATAATGTTTTTAAAAAGCGTTATATGAGGTTTAAATTATTAATATGGACAAAAAATATCATATATACAAGGTAGGGTTATCTAATATGGTTATATGGTTGATTCTGGTGCTATAAATTTTCAAAGTTAATGAATAGTGAAAGCAAAACTGTTTTACTCAATCTAGCATTTTTCTGTTGGAAAATTATTTTAGTTCATAATAATGCATAATGATCTCATTCTCCCATATTCAAATAAATAATAACAAAAAACATAAATATTAACAAAAAATCATTAAAAAAAATTGTTTTCGTGCCTAAAGCGGACTCTGTCAGATTGGGTTTGCTTTTACCAATCAAAACTATTGTAACAAGTTTCGCAAATATCTCATAATGCGAATTACTGTCCATATAAAAAATTGTTTCCAGACCATAATTATTTCTTTTACTCAACAATTTTTTTAGTACATATGTAATGTTTTATATATATTTTGTCCATTTAAATAATTTGTATCTCCTTTTTTCTTTAACATTACAATCGATTATTTTTTAATGTACATAGGCCTTTTTTATTTTTATAGCCCAAAAATATAGTTTAAGTAAACAACTTTATTTGGCATGGACTAAGTCAACGTTTGTCATTTAATACATATTTCCAAATTTAAAATCTGCATAACAACTCACACAAATAAACAACAATTTGAACAGTTTCGCTCGCTTGAACCCAGACCACTTTGCGTCCTATACATATTGAAATTAAAAATCCATTAATTTAGCAAATATATATCACATACCTGGACCAATCACAGCATGAGGCTTGTATTTATGGTACATCTCAGAGAACAAGGCTCCCCATTTAGACGCAACACAAGTTGGAACATCACACGGTGTAATAATATACTCTAAATTAGCGACATCCTTTAGCATATAGTGTGTTTTATTAATTGCTATGTCAATTAAACCTTTTGTTCTGTTAATGGAAAACGGAAAATCCAAAATAGCCGATCTTTCTAGAAGAACACCAATTGTTATATTTAAACAATATGTTTTCGCAATTAATAGTACACCAAACACTGTGAAGTAAAGGAACCCCATGCTTAAATTGTTAAACGAAATCCATACGCAACAAATGTCAGTTATGCCACTGCTTACTTTTACCTAGCTATGTCCGACTTAGCTTTACAGCATTAGTATGATCATTGCGATGGTTTTATTGAATTTACGAATGTCACACACAGATAAAAGTCGCTTCATATAGACAGATAAAGATTACAATCTAAAGATAGCAGAAAAATACACTTTAAGACTTATAAGCACAATATGCCTCAGAAATGTTAATACTTTAATTTGTCTTTTGTAATCTGTTATAAATAAATTCTGATTGACAAATTACCGCCTGTTGCCTTTTTGGCAATTAGTACCATTTATAGTGGTTAATTATAGTGGTGACTTTGTTTACATTTTGGTACTTTCATAACAAATGACAAATTAAAACACCATACTTTTCTTGACTGGTAAGACATTTGTAACACTTTCAAATGTGTATTTTAAACATAACGAAACGCCGGGCAGTGGAGAGTTTTTACCTACTAGAGGTCACATGATTGCCTTCGTTGACACAGTGTATAGTGATAAATAGTTCAAAACTCTTTTAACTCACTGAATGCACTGCCTTTTATCAATTACTTATCGATCCCAAAACGATGGGGTTTTATTGCTTATCACAAGAGGTCATTAAAATATTGGAAGCAGTATGCCAGGTCTATTTTGATATATAAACACAAACCATTTCCATTGTTGCAATCTTGACCTTTGACCCCGACAATCAAAGAAATAACTTTGGTATAGGACTTTGTAACATTTGTTTGACACCGGTTAATCAAGTAGTTAAGCATTAATGAAGATTATTTAATGACCTATCATCAAACTCATCAAAACCAACTTAATCCCTGTCATCAGCTGTTGGACATGTCACACTGAATCAACACAGATATCTTTTAGTTAATGCTTAATTCAGTTTTTCATATACTGTAAAATACTGGTACAAACATCCTAAAATACAATTGTTATACTATATAGAAAAGTTTTGAAAAATGGAATGATTAAGCATTTTACTATCAGACAATAATGGTAACCCATACATTAAACTGAAAACTCAATTTACACTGTGTGTAATAATGGTTACCCATACATCAAACAATAAAGGTTACTGAAATCTCAATTTACATTGCCTGTAATAATGGTAACCCATACATTTCACAATAAATGTCACTGAAAACTCAATTTACACTGCTTGTAATAATGGTTACCCATACATTAAACAATAAATGTTACTTAAAATCTCAATTTTCACTGCCTGTAATAATTATACAAAGTGTTTGATACAACAGCTCATACACTTAACTGAAGAAGATTCAATATTCTGTGACAAGCTAATACTTTTCCCCATAGCCTCGGGCATATCCCAAAGAAATTGGTGCAGAAATAAATAATTACGGCTATTTTCTTTTCTGAATCGAGCAATATTTGTCTTGGAAATGATGCCGAAAATGACGTCATAGCTACACTTAAAGTGATCATCATCAGAGCATCTGATGTCTGAAAATAAAAAATGAAAAACATTTTACTATAACAAAACTTAAAAATAATTCTTAATATATTATATATTTTGACATATTCTAAAGTATTAACTAAATTTAGATATTTTAAATCATAATGACTGAGTTATGTCATAGTGTACCGGTTCTTCTTTGAACCTACTATTTCTTAATGACTTTCAAAGAATATTTCAAAGAAATATTGCTACAATCAATGAATGCTCCATGAACCTGTACATTGAAGATTTGTTAATGAATTTCAATTCACATTTGTCAATTTGTATTGGCAGTATGAGAGAGCACAAGTTTACAGTAAACAAGAGCCGCTACCAGATGGGAGCAACACTCGGCTTTTCTTAAAGCAAACAAAAAAAAAAACGGTTTTAACGAATATTAAGAAATTGTTTTTTTCTTTTATCAATTTTTAAAAGGTCTGTCTACTCACACATGTTGTTTTGTCCAAGTATGAATCCTTTCCATAAAAATGCCAATGTTAAGAAAATATAATAAAAAATCAATCATTTGATGGTCAAGGTCATTTCAAGGTCAAAGTAGGATCTCAATTATTCCACATGTCTGTTTGTTCATAAGTGTTGTTTTATCCACCTATGAATCAAATCAATAAATAAATAACAAAATTACGACAACTTAACCAAAATTCAATACTTTGACCTTGACGGTAAAGTTCATAAAGAGTTTAAGGTCAAGGTCAGTTCAACCTTTCAGAACGTCTTGTCCATAAAGTTGTTTTGTCCAAGTATGAAAATAATCCATTGATTAATTACAAAGTTACAGCAAATTATAAGTGATAATCAGTGACAAAAAAATTGTGTCTAAATATATCGTTAATCCATAGGTAAATAAGAAAGTTATAGCCAGATACAAAAAAAAACAAAAACAAAAAACACGAGTATTTTATTAATTTGACCTTGACAGTCAAGGTCATTTTAAGGTCAATGTCACCAATATGTTTGTTTGGTAAGGGTCTTGTTTTGTCCAAGTTTAAATCAATTCCGTACATAAATAACAAAATTAAACCAAAATTAAATCATTTGACCTAGACGGTCAAGGCCATTTAATGATCAAGATCAGTTCAACCTTTACAAAAGTCTTGTTCAAAATATTTTGTCAAAGTATGAAGGTAATCCATTTATTATTTACCAAGTTACAGTCAATAATAGCAAAATAAGTGATATTCAATAACTTAAAAATCTTCAAGGTCATAAAAGAGTTAAGGTCAAAATGAGTTTAATATACACTAAGGTCTTATCCTAAAGAATTTTCTGTCACAAATGTGAAGACAATCCATTCAATAATTATTATAACAAAGTTATAGCCAGTTACAGCAAAAAGTGGAAAAGTTCAATGATTTGATCTTCAAAGTCAATATCATTTATGAGTGACGGTGGAGTTATGTCAGGCAAATTTCAAGGTCTGTCATAGGTGTTTATTATGTTCGAGTTTTAACACAATCCATTCAAAAATAACAAAGTTACAGCCACTTATAACAAAAATCAATGGAAACAAGCAAATTCCAGACATTTAACGATCTTGAAGGTCAAGGTCATTTAACAATGAAGGTCATGGTTAGTCTACTTAAAGGTATTGTCCCAAGGGCTGTTGTGAACAAGTTTGAAGACAATTCACAAAGAACTTAAAACGTAATGATCAACATACAAGTTTGCGGACGTCAACACCGACATGACTGTAACAATTTCTCTACTTTTTTCTCAAAAAAGTTAAGCAAAAACCTTTAAGCACCAGTGACCATTATCCCAGAAACCCTTACTCATGACCACTCAAGGTATCTACCTAGATTACGGAAATACCATAATGACCCTGAACTTTACATACCTGGTTCTAAAATTCCATATAGTAATAAAAGAAGTCATAGAATTTTTGTTTCCTATTAGATCATGTATGTACGAGGTAAAATGTGTCAGTATGACCACTCAAAGATGGCTGCAGCCATTAGTATGGGAAAGAGTGACATGCCCCAAGCAAGAGCCACTAGGCTCTTTTATGTCCTCGGGACCACCCTTCATGACAAAATCAAAGGCAGGGTGCCAGAACAAGCCACAAGACCAGGTCCTATTCCTATTTTGACACAAGCTGAGAAAAAGACAATTGTGGTGTATGCCAAATTGATGAAAGATATTGGTAAGTAATAGTTAATAAAAGGTAAACTGTTTGTTTGTTTGGATTTTTACGGCACGTCAACACATAACTGGCCATATCGTGCCGAATGCTATATTAGGCTTAAAATGTTATGTAAAACATTGTAAATGACAATAGAAATGAGCCAATTAGATCCTAGAATACAAGTTTATCTCTTTTAAATAATCAATTATGTTTTTTGATGGAATTGTATTAAAAAGTTCTTTGAGTGAATTTACAGAATAAAATCTATTACGGGCCTGTGAAAAATCATGACATTCAAGAAGAAAATGCTTGACGGTAAAATTTTCATTACAACCTACACAGAAAGGGGCATTGTCATTTGTGAGGAGATAAGAGTGGGTAATTTTAGTGTGTCCAATTCGGCATCGAAGAAGAACTGTTTGATCACGGCGGTTTGACAGAGATAGAGATGGTGACATATCAAGAGATGGGTTTATATCGTGAAGTTTATTAAAAACGGCATTTTCCCAATTTGCTTTCCATTCAGATGATACGAGTTTATTTATAGCCGGTCTAAAATCACAAGCAGGTAACAATAAGTCAGTTTTTTGAAAATTTAATGATTGTTTAGCTAAAGCATCTACTTTTTCATTTCCTCGTATTCCTACATGGCTTGGAATCCAATATAATTTAAGATATTTTTTTTTTAGTATATCATGAAATCGCAAAAGAAGTTTCTTTACCATGATATTGTCAGATTTTTTATTTTTAATGGATATTAAAACAGAAAGCGAGTCAGAAAATATCACAAATTTATCGTGGGTATGCTGTGCTATGTATGACAATGCTAAATCGATAGCTTTTGCTTCAGCAGTAAAAATTGATGCATTATCTGGTAACCTCATACTAGATGTAAAATTATTTTCAAACACAGCCGCACCTACTTTGCAACCTTCTTTTGAACCGTCCGTATAAATATGTATAAAATCTTCATGTTCTTCCTTAATTGATAGAAACTTCTCTTTGAAATATTCAGATGAATTTGATGCCTTTTTTATATTTGAAAGGTTAATATTTATTTCCGGGGAATTATAAGTCCAAGGTGGAACATCCGCATCGTCATTTTGAAAGATACTGTCTGGATTAATTTTAAGTTCACTAAATTATCTTTTAAACGAAGGCCTAATGGTTTAATTTTCTTTGGTTTGATAACAAATATTTCAGTATAACTTGGTTTGAAAATAATATTTTAAGCTGGACTTTTCCTATTAGATGAAATTCTAGTTGCATATTGAAGTGATAGTTTTTTACGACGAAGATAAAGCGATGGTTCCCCAGCTTCCGCATATAGACTTTTTACAGGTGAAGTGCGAAAAGCACCTAAAGCTAAACGTAAACCCTGGTGATGTATGGTATCTAGCATTTGAAGATATGATTTTCTTGCGGACCCATATACTACAGAACCATAATCTAATTTTGATCGGATAAGACTTCTGTATAATTTCAGTAATGTGGAAGAATTTGATCCCCAATTTGTACTTGATAAAACCTTAAGTAAATTTAAAGCTTTTAGGCATTTAGTTTTCAAATGTTTAATATGTGGTATAAAAGAAAGTTTTTTATCAAATATAATTCCTAGAAATTTAGCTTCATCAACTTCTGGAATTTTAGAACCAGATATGTAAAGTTCAGGGTCATTATGTGGTTTTCGCAATCGGCAGAAATGAACACATTGTGTTTTTGACTTTGAAAATTTAAACCCATTTTCTATTGCCCACCTCTGAATTTTATCTAAATTTTGTTGAAGTTGCCGTTCAATTGTTCTCATACTTTTCGATCGATAGCAGATAAGAAAATCGTCTACATATAGAGAACAATCTATGCCTGGTGTAAGAGCGCTAGCAATATTGTTTATTTTAAGGCCAAAAAGTGGTGTAACAGAAAGTATGCTTCCTTGAGGAACACCTTGTTCTTGTTGGTGATCCTCAGAAAAAGTTGAACCAAGTCTTACTTTAAAGTGCCTATCGTTTAAAAATCCAGAAATGAAAAGAGGAAGTCTGCCTTTAAGTCCAGCATCCTTTAGATCTTTTAGGATACCATATTTCCAAGTAGTATCGTAAGCCTTCTCAAGATCAAAGAAAATTGATACCAGGTGTTGTTTATTTACAAAGGCTTCTCTAATAAAAGTTTCAAGTCGTACAAGATGATCGTTTGTACTTCGCTGTTTACGAAAACCTGACTGAAAATTAGTAATAATTCCATTATTTTCTAGATACCAAACTAACCGATTATTTATCATTCTTTCGAATGTTTTGCAGAGGCAACTTGTCAGTGAAATTGGGCGATAATTTGTAGGGTTAGTTGAATCTTTTCCAGGTTTAGGGATAGGAATAACCAACGCATTTTTCCAAGTGTTAGGAAATTCACCAGAAACCCAAATTCTGTTAAAATTTTCAAGAAGCAAGTCAAGAGATTGGGGCAGTAGGTGTTTAAGAAACTGGTAGTAAAAGGTAAACTAAGAAGCATTTCTTCAACTCAAATGACTATCACAATACAATGTAATTGAATGATAATAAAGAATAATATGAATCAAGCACTTAGATAAATTTGTTTAAAAAAGTACATCAAACTTTTTGGGGGCGTCCGTGGCCGAGTGGTTAAGGTCGATGACTTCAAACCACTTGCCCCTCACCTCTGTGGGTTCGAATCCCGACAGGGACTTTGGATTCTTTCATTTGAGGAAGCTATCCAGCTAGCTTACAGAACGTCGGTGGTTCTACTCAGGTACCCGTTCGTGCCTGAAATAATGCACGGAAGGACACCTGAGGTCTTCCTCCACCAGTAAAGCTGGAACGTCGCTATATGACCTATACTGTGTCGATGTGACGTAAAACCCAAAACAAACAAAAAACAAACATCAAACTTTTTAACTTTTAAACTTAAAACTATAACATTATGAATCAATCACTTGAAAGAACTGCTATCAAAGATAACAACTATATCTGAAAAAAAAACAACAAAACAAACATCAAACTTATAACAATAACATTAACAATAAATATACAAATTGCAGGCATGTATATCTTATTTCAATCTTCATGAATGAAGGTTATCCAATGATTTGATCAAATTACTATTGTATATAATTTTTTATGTATATGTATGTATTACGCACATCTTGCAAACAGTGAATATAATCTACATTATATTCACTTTTTGCAAGATGTGCATAATACATACATATACGTATAAAATTATATAGAATAGTAGCTTGATCAAGAAGTATAAAATTTTGCTTTTATATAATATTCAATGTCTTAAATGAATTATATTAACACTATTTGTAATTTTAATTTATAAATTATGTTTCCTTTTTATTACTGAAAATATTCTATTTATGAATCCTATGTCAGCTATTACTAAATCCCCTGATTTCAGAATTTCAGCAAACTTTGAGGAGATTACAATATCCCTGTCACTTTTGTTTTCTTCATATACACTCGATAGAAAAGTAATTGCGCCAGTGGGGGCAATGCCGACCAAACATTTTAAAGTTGTATGGTTTTTATATGATAACAGCAGGCAGGTGATTTTAAATTCATGTGTTCTGTTTTTGACTCAAAGCTATTGATGACTTATTGCTCTGAATGCACCGTTCTGTTTTTTTTTAAATGCTGATCACTGTGAATCATTTGAGTTTGGGTTTCCTTATCATTTGTTGATCTAATCTTTGTGGCAAAGTATATATCTTGGGCATCAAGCACGTCTGGCTGAAATTATGTAACAAATGTTGGCATTTAAATGAGATTTTTATCTGCAACAACATAAGTAGAAATTCCCCTTTTTACCAGATATCAGAATGAATACAATAAATGCGAACAAATATTCTGTAATTTGTTTTAAAATTAAGGCACTTACCTGTTTATTTGGATATTACTTGTATTTCTCATCAGAGTATGCTTTCTGCACTTTTTGTATTTTGCATCGTTCAACTAAAGTAGAGCCTCTGAAACCTCAAACAAAGTTTTCTTAGATACAGGTGCTGCCCTTGGAGTTGGTGGCTTTCTTTAGGTGAATACTTTTCTACCTGTAATAATTGTTTGGTTTTAATTTATATTAATACAGAACAAAAATGTAAAAAACAGACTTAATTAAAACAAATTAAAATTAAGGCACTTACCTGTTTATTTTATAATTACTTGTATTTCTCATCAGAGTATGCTTTCTGCACTAAGTTGTATTTTGTATCGTTTAACTGAAGTAGAGAACAAAGTTTTCTTAGATACAGGTGATGTCCTTGTGGTGCATTTCATTTACGTGAATACTAATCTACCTGTAGTAATTGTGTGGTTTTAATTTATATCAATACAGAACAAAATTGTAAAAACAGACTAAAGTCTTAATTGAAACAAATTCTTATCAAAATAAAAATATAAACTACAACATGACAATTTATTTAAATCTATATGGTCCGTTCCCAACTTTATATAAAACAAATATTATTCTTATAATTTTCATACCTGAAGTGGTGTATATGTTGCAGGAACAGGGTCTGGATGATTGTCTGTAGGTCCTTTACCTCCAACAATATGTTTGCTGTAAATGTTAGTCCACTTTTAATTGTGATTTACAATAAAGTCTGTCTTTCCAACCACATTAACTTATTACACTTTAATTCATTTGTTTTTGGTTTTGGAAATGGTGTGAAAAAAAAACATATCTTGCATATAATCTCTGTCATTGTACCTTGAGTTTCTATAACAAATACCATAACAACAATATTTTGTTCCACCAGAGCTTTTTTTTAACAAGATTTTAAATTTTCAAGATTTTATTTCAAAAGGCATAAACATTTTACAATGTCCGTCGCCATAAACAGAATGACGGTTACAAATAGTTTATGAGAAAAGTATGTAACTGAATACAAATAATTTTTACATTAACATTTTTATATTTAAAGATCACATAATACATTGTATTTCAATATATGTTTGTAAACAATAGTATGCTATATATACCAATATCATTATTTGAAAACAATCAATCATTCGTTCTTTCACAAAGTATATATAATTTGATAATGTAATAACAGGTCCATGCTTAGAATTTTTCATTAAAGATATATATTTATTTTAGGTAGGCCAAGAGCAATAATATTTTGGTAAATGTTCTTTCCTTAATTCCCTTTAAAATGGACAAACTAGTAAAAAGTGATATTCTGTTTCAATTTCATTCATGTTACATTTTAAACAAATTCTCTGATCTCTGTCAATATTCCTAAATCAACCTTCTTCTATCATAAGTGCTGAGCATCTAAATCGTGATAAAGCTATTCTAAACTTTGGATTTTTTACTAAAGAAAGGTATTTTTCAAAATCAAAACTATCTTTTATAATCTCATACGTCTTTAATTTTGATGAATTACTAATTTCCGATAACCATTGTTGATTATATTGATCATATATACGTTGAATGATGGTTTTTAAATAAATAACATTGGGATTATCAAAAATATTAGAAAATCCTAAATTCTGTAACAATTTTCTAACATCAATCGACCATTTATTAACATATTGATTATTTCTATATTTCATCATTAACAATTTATACGTAAGAGAATCAGGCTGTTTGACTATTCTATACCAGTATTTTACAACACGTATTTTGCGTAATATTAACAAAGGTACCCTTCCAAATTCACCATATACAGCAGCATTTGATGTTTGCTGTATAAAACCCAGAAGTTGTTTCACAAACTTTTTATGAACATGTTCTATGTCTGGTGCATTATGCAAACCCCATACTACAGAATCATAATTGAGAACAGGCATAATCATGTAGTCAAATAATTTTAACTTTTCCGATATTTCTAGAGACACGTTATTAAAAAGTGAATTAAGTGAGTAAAGGGCCTTAAAGGCTTGTTCTGACAAAGATTTTTGTGCTTGAAACAAGCTACCGTTTGACGAAATAGATACACCTAGATAAGTAAATTTATTAACACATTTCAAAATTTGATCATTATACATAAATACATCATTTTCTTATCTAGTAACAAGAGGGCCAAGATGGCCCTAGATCGCTCACTTGACACATCGGACTCATCCGAGCAATTACGTAGACAAACATCCTGACCAAGTTTAATGACAGTTGAGTCTAAAATATGACCACTAGAGTGTTAACAAGGTTTTTTTCATCCGTAATGACCAATGTTGGAATCCTTCCCAGCAATTATCTAGACAAGCATCCTGACCAAGTTTAATGATAATCGAGTCAAAAATGTGACCACTATGCGAACAAGGTCTATCCATATTTTAGCCGTGTGGCCCAGTTTTTGAGCCCAGGTGATCAATATTTGACCTAGAAATCATCAAAACATACTGTCAGACCAATTTTCAGGATATTTGGATCACAACAGTAGCCATTAAAGTGTTAACAAGATTTTTCTATTTTTAGCTCATGTGACCTAGTTTTTCATGCAAGATGATTCATGTTGGAACTTATCCGAACAATTATCTAGACATCTAGAATACTGACAAAGTTTGATGACGATTGAGTCAAAAATGTGACCACTAAAGTGTAAACAATGTTTTTCCATATTTTGAAGGTGTGACCTAGTGTCTGAACTCAGGTGACCAATATTCGAACTCGACCTAGAAATCATCTAAATAAACTTTCAGACCAATTTCAAGGATATTTGGATCAAAACTGTAGCCACAAGAGTGTTAACAAGATTTTTATATTTTTAGCTCCTGTGACCTAATTTTTTCATCCGAGATGACCCATGTTCGAACGCATCCGAGCAATTACCTAGACAAGCATCCTTACAAATTTGCTAATGACTGAGGCAAATATGTGACCGCTAGAGTGTTAAAGTACAAATGTGGATGGACGACGTCCGACTGACAAAGGACGGACGACAGCCATTCAACGATCCTAAAGCTCACCCTGAGCAAGCTCAGGTAAGCTTAAAATGTACTAGGTAAATCCATACTCAAGCGTGTATCAGTGGGTAGTACAAACATCGTTTGTACCACCAGCAACAGTGTCTTTGGTCTGTGCTTATCAGTAAATCTATTTTTAGCATATTGACTACCTGTAAATCTCTTCTATTCTCTGTGGTTTATCGCAGCATTTGTCAGATGCATCTACTTTTTAGCTCACCAATCACAAAGTGAAAAATGGTGAGCTTTTGTTATCGTTTTTCGCCCGGCGTCCTTCCGCCCGTCTGTCTGTCCGTCCGTCTGTAAACTTTTACTTTAAATGACATCTCCTCATAAACCGCTCAGCCAATTACATCCAAACTTCACAGGAAAGTTTCTTTGGTAATCAACTTAAAGAATTCTTCAAAGAATTTAATTCCATTCAGAATTCTGGTTGCCATGGAAACCGAAAGAAAAAATAGAAAAAATCTACTTTACAAAAAAAAAGAAAAAGATCTAGAGCTTAAATATTTGGCATGAAACATTGTCTAGTCAGTGTTTACCAAGTTTGTTCAAATAAAATCCCTGGGGTCAAAATTGTCCCCGCCCCGGGGGATCATTGGTTTTTCCCTATATGTATAAAAATTCTTCTGTTAAAAAATCCAAAGAGTTAGAGCTAAGATATAAAGCATGAAACATCTTCTAATCGGTGTCTACCAAGTTTGTTTAAATAAAAGCCATGAGGTCAAAATTTGCCCCGTCCCGGGGGATCATTGATTTTTCCCTATATGTACATAGTAAAAACTTAAATAAAAATCTTATTTTAAACAAACCAAAGAACTACAGCTTAGATATTTTGAGATGTCCACCGAAGCCATTGTAACATGAAATTAAAGATTGATGAACTTGTAACTGGAGGCTTTGTAATGAAAACAGCCATTTTTTACAATATGGTCATGCGGTAAAAGGTTAAACATATGAGAACTTATAAATTCATATGTAAACGGGTGATAAAAACGTGTTTGTTAACAAATGCTTTTTCATTGTCCTGGTTCACATGTGTAAAACAAAATAACATCCACAAATTGATAAAATATCATGTTGCCATTATTTAACAACACACACGAGCCGACCCGTCAAAAGAGTAGGTCAATATTTGATGTTCACACACATTTAGTCCCAGTTGTTTAATCAGAATAATCAAAGGTGCCAAAACTCAACTGACTTGCACACATGTATTTATATATCAGAAGTTAAAAAAGAAAATATTACACGTGTTAAATTATTGCCCAAGTTGAAAAATATTTCTGCCGGATAATTAGCAGATCAGTTACTGACATATGTAAATTATTAATCGTAAGTGCATTTTTTATTTTGTTGATTACGAAAACCCGTATTCAATCTCCCTTTAAAGATTAATGATTTTGGTTAATCTGTAAATAGTGATCTTGTCTTCTTTCTTTATAAATCTAATGTAATCTCATTGAATAAGATTTTTCTCGCTCCTTCCTTGTGATTACTTGCGCATTTTGCCTTTTTTCTTCTTTTTTAGTTGTTTTCTTTGACATTTCTATGCTATAATTGGACCTTCAAAATGTATGATTTTATACAAATATACATAAAATTTAGTTTAAGTATATTGATATTAGCCTAATAAATTTTACGAGAACGATTTGACCAATTTTACAGACATTTAATTTCATACTACATGCAAAATACACCGCCGTCAAAATTTATTTCCGCGTTTCTTTGACAAGTCTTATAAGTAATAAGTTAGACGATAGGACATTAATATCTAAATTTACCTGGCAGCGTATTTCAACGCAAATTCTTTTCGGGGCAGATTTTTTCTTTTCATTTTCTATAAAAAGGATGCAGCGGGTCAGTAAACAAAAAAATAATGGCCTGGATGTCAGTGTTATAATCCGTTTTGTTTGGCAATATTATTATATTTGTAGGCACATAAGATCCTCAATCTAAAACGCATGCCAGGAGATTTAATCAACATATTCTCAGTATCACGGTTCGAAACTATTCACTGTTTAGAAGAGATGATGTGTAAGCGGCCGGAAAGCCCAGTCGGTAGAACCGCGGTACGGTATTCCGAGGGTCACAGGTTCGAGTCCCGGTTAGGCTGCACATTTTTCTCACCCTGTGACATTTGACGTCTAACGAAGGGTCGTGATGATATATAGCTCCGAGTTCAATTTCACATTGTTTCCTTTACCCATTAGAAATTCGAGGACGAATTTCAGTGAAGCAGGGGAGTATGTCACGGTTCAGAACTATTAAGGGGAGATGTGTAAGTTGCCGGATAGCATAGTCGGTAGAGCCTCGGTACGAAATTCCGAGGGTCCCGGGTTTGAGTCCCGGTCAGGGTGAATGGTACACCTATATATATTCATGTACTGTCAGTTTGGGCAAATCTGTAATGTAGGAAACCCAATACTGCTCCCCTTATCTTGAATTCCTACCAATATGTCGTAACATCGATGTGATGCGTGTAGCAATCTGTATAATCTAAAAATGGAAATAAAAAATGAAAGAAAAATTGCGATAACAATATCAGTAGACATTATAACAAGCACAAAGGCATAATAAAATTAATCATATAATTTATAAAAAGTTTTGAAGTGCCTTTCACTGATTGGTTAAGAAGTATCTTTTTGTAAAAATAACATGTAAATATCAGTTTGAGAGTACATGTATATTCCTTTTTTTCCCTTAAAATGACATGACAATATTATTCAGAAAACTAATCTTTTGGTGACTCGTATATATTATTCAAATTAGTCTATTACATATGCCGTCTTTATCTTTTTAAGAACATTACGATTTTTTTCTTTTTAAGAATAGGACTTATTATGGAAAAAAGTAAACAAGCTGAAGAAATGTCAATTTCCGTTTTATTAAATGGAAGATTTGATAAGCCATATACAAGCTTTTTTTAAGCCATATACAAGCTTTTTTTAATAATATAATAAAATAGATATGTACTTTGTAGCTATTGACTAGTGTACAATTATTGACTAGTAAGCCATAAAATAAGAAGAAGAAGAAGAATTTTATTTCAAAATCCACATGTAAACAACAACAGTCTGGTTTAGGCTAATAAGCCCTTGACCTGACACAAAATAAAATAACAACATTCCCAGCAATACAATACATTACAAAATACATTACAATACAATGACGGACATTGAATAATAAGATTACTCACTTTCAACATATTGTTTATATATACATTCATATATTATCAGAAGTTCAGAACTATATGATGTCAGTTACATATTAATTCATATCAATTATAATTTCATACATATTTATCTCTTTGATTATTTGGTTTATTATCTTGTTCTGTGTGTGTTCTTTTTTACTAAACATCAATGGTTATAAATGTTTACTTGTTTTATCATAATATGCTCATATATAATATTTATAATGTTTGGTATTACTAACCTCCTACAAATATATACATAAACATATATATAACATAATGCCTTGTATCGAAAATGAAATTACAAGACCATTATTTTAACTACTATCTAAAGCATGGCATGTTTTTATGTCAGATATGAATACTAGTATGTCAGATTTAGACACACATACAAATATGCATTTTAGTATTTCACAAATTGCCTTGTATCGAAAACGAAAGTACAAGACGAGTATGACGCATACAAGGGAAATAATCATGTCAATTATAATGTAAACGAAATCAAGATTTGTTTACCTTTAGTTTTTGCTATAATAAAATTGTAACATGAATTAATTTAACAGGGGATAATAAAATACGATGAGAAGAACAAGAAAAAAAGAATAGCGAACATGATACAACATATCAAACATTTAAAAGGTACCAAATTAAGTTTGAAAATAGGAAAATGTTTATATAAGTAAAGAGGAAAGGAACTTTTAAATCTGACTGTATATAATTATTCATTAATCTCTAAGATTGCAATGTAGATTCTTTTCGAATCTCGAAAAATTTATAGAGAAACATTGCTAAATGTCTTACAATTTGAATTGAATGAGAGTTAAACAGTTCTGCAGTTTTATACATATTTGGGTTTATTACGTAATATTGGTTGATATATCGCTTCCTTATAGAATTATACAATTTACATTCAAACAATAAGTGAAATTCGTCCTCTAACTTTTGACATGCGTTACATAATCTGTCGCTTAAGGAAATATTACCCCATCTGCCAGTTTCAACACTTAAATGGTGAGCTGGCAGTCTTAATCTGGTTAAAGCTGTCAAGTATTTACTTATATTAACATTTTTTAGATAAAAGCTATTTTCAAATTTTGCAAATACTCTATAAAATCTTGCTCTTGATGATAAATTTATACGACTTGTCCATTCTTGAATAAAAACATCTGAAATTCTTTGTTTTAGCTTAGATAAAAACAATGTTTGGTTACCAACACCCTGAGCTAGTCAAACTTCGAAAAATCCTAAATTTCCTAAAACATCTCTGACTTGAGATGCCCAGTTTATTACCCTGTTTTTTTTTTTTATCTATATCACTAAACATTTGCAAGTAAATCAATTTGATTTATTTTCGTTCAATACTACTTGTAACTTTTAACCAATATTTAATTATTCTAAAAATACGCTGTGAATAAAGAAACGTTCTACCAAGTTCACCATAGATAAAATCATTCTGAATAGAGGTTTTAACATAAAGAATAGATTTACAAAATAGAGTATGAATTCTTTCTATTTGTGGAGCTTTAGTGAAACCCCATACCTCTGAACCGTAAAAAAGAATCGGTTTAACTAATTTATCAAATAATATGATGTGATATTCACCGGCAATTGACATATTGACCAATTGATATAATTATGACATATTCTGATGTTAAGTGTTCTTAAAATCGCTTTAAAATCCATTGAAAAATGACAATTTCACATTTTAGACGATCCAAAATGTTTGATAGTGTAGATTGAAATATCTGTAATCGAAAGATATGCACTTAGTGTCATACTCATACATGACTTATTACCAACACCTGTGTAGTTACAAGTAACACAATTCTCTGTACAATGGTCTTCTTTTGAGTCGAAATGTGTTTATTACGAAACAGATTGTCACTTGTGTGCTGAGTTATATGAATGAAAATAAACGAACGGATTTATTTAAGCAATCATATGATCCCCGAAGCAAAAATGATCTTTTTAACTGACACATCTTATGTAGCACATAGCCGTGCCGCTTTTGCATCTCCATGCGTCGGCAATGTAGAAACATATAATTAAGACGCTCTAAAAGCACTATGACCTTGTCAATGAAAAAGTGATTCATTTTACTGTAAACAGTTCTATCTTAGATATGTGATAAATAGAATATTATATTCGTGTAGCTTCATTGCTAAATGTATTGCACTCGTTGAATGAAATAAAAACAGAGGATCGCATAATACCATTTTATTCATCTTGGTCCATAAAAACAATATTGAACCTAAACTCATTCAATATCGTCTAAATATTGAAGAAATGTCAAGATATATATGTAATAGCAAGAACATCGAAACACGAGGCTTTCTGTTTTTACGAGGCGCTAGCCCCGGAGTATTAATCAGATTGTCCAGTGTTTTGATGTTCTTTCTCTTTTGTATCATAGTCAAACATAAAGACACGTTCCCTGTTGTCACAATATGAAACCCCAGAAAAAAGAAACCAATATGAGAGCATCTGAATATGATATTATTATCGCTTTCTCTTTCTCTGCCGTCACAATAAGTACACCCCAGCAAAATGAGCCAATCAATGGTCATGCTTTTGAGTGCGGGTAACTTATACCGTCACTCCAGTTAACGCACTGTAAATGTTTATGTATACGCTTTAACTCTGACACATTTTCAACAGAAAGGTCTCCAAACTATTTTATAATGATGAATGCTTATCCGATGTTGTTTTTTGTATGACCATGAACAAAAACAAAATGAACTGACCGAATTAACTTTTGGTCTAACCCTTTTCTTTCAAAAATGTTTTTTTCATTTTGTTCTATATATTTGCATTGGAAAATTATTTGAAATAAATAAAAGACATGAAAAACGTTTAAACAAAATTTAATGAACTTTCACTAATATACAAGCGTGTATTAAACAAATGTTCCGTTATTTTGTGAATCAAAGGGATCATATCAGCAATGCAAATAAATAAAAGCCCTGGTTTATCTGAAATTAACGATTTCTTTATGATTTGATGGAGAGGAGGGAGTGAGAAGGGATGTGCAAAAGTTGAAACAGATAAATATTTGCTATATATTCAATATGTACACTCCATCACATAACAATTTAATGTATTTCGGTTTGACTTAATCTTTTTGGTGGTCTCCATATATCTTCATTATCTAGGTTGAATCTAATATCTCCAATTTTTTTAACCGTCATTATGTATGTTTCCCATTTTTTCCAAAAACAAAAACTTTGCGTCTTGTCAAACGTATAGATTGATTATGTAATACAAAAATACACAATGACTTAATTCGTGTATTTATCCGTGCAAGTTAAACGCGTTTAGAAAATATTTCAGATTGTCTGATAAAAATTGACATATCTAGATAATAAATTGTTCGGGTTATATCATAAACAATGATAACACGTCACTTGCTTTTTTTTTTGCAATGTAACAATACCATAGTTTAACACAGTACAATACCATGACATCACCGATATTGTGTTATGTAATTTGAGTGGCGTTATATTTTAATAATAGACACGTAACATAAAAGAAATCCAACATCATGGTATTCCATCAATGAAAGTTGTTTTTGTTTATTATATGGTATTCATTGTTTGAAATTTTTGTTTTTCAGGTAAAACCAGAAATTTTATAGATATCATTTTTTTGTCCTTTATATATTAGTCCACGTAGGACAAATTAATTCACACGCACGCACGTGCACATACATACATACATACATGCATCCATCCATCCATTCATCCATACATACATACATACATACACTGCAGGGATTTACCGGACGCAGGATCCTGCGTTATATACGCATAAAATGCCATCCTGTACGCACAAAAATAAATTCTGCGTACACATGGGCGCAGAAAAATCGTCTAAAGTAACTGTCATTTCCATATTTTAAAATAAATACTTAGTATCGTGACCACACAAAAATTGTTTAGAGTAACTCTCCTTTCCATATTTTTACGATATCTAAAATGTTTTGGTTAGCGATGAAGGTCATGGGAATCACCAATTGGTATTTATAGTAACGCGTCAGTTCATTGGCTAGTTAATGTCCGCATTTAAAATACCGAGCAATCATTAGTGAGCACCCTTGTGTCCCGGATATTATTATCAGTCGGAGCGCTCAGTTGTTACGTTATCTATGACAGTACTTTCATCTAGACAGTACTTTCGGTAAAACAGGCTGACTTAATTAAGAAGTTTTTGGTTGGAGTGGTCCGAAACGAAAATGAGATGACAATGAGTCTGTTTCGTCGCCTGTAACTGAACGAGTACATCATCTTAACAATCCACAAATTAGAAACGTGACACAACATTCCGGTCTGTCTGGTTAGATAGATACAAGTGATTAGACCTTCGAATGAATGAATGTTTATAGTCAAAATACTAAAAATTTGTTTTTTTGTTTGTTTTTGTTTGAGAAATAAATCTAAAATTGTTTACAATAGTCATTTATATTGCAATCTTAGTGTACTTCTTCTGTGAGCAGTCAGCAATTTCGAAAATTGTCTGGGAGTGGACCCTCAAAATTTTGTGGTGGACCCCTGTTTTTACAGATCCTGCGTCCAACGGACCCCTTATACATGTTATATAAAAAGGGTTGGTAAATGATACATACATTAAAATATCAAGTAGAAATGATTTTGATTTCATAGTGATTATGTTGTTTGATTATGATATTAATCAATGAGAGTTTAGTTACAAATGTATATCTGTCATTTACCTAAAAACTGATATACATTTGCATCCAGGCCACATTAAGAGGAGGCGCTTTTGTCATGGTCCAATTCTGAACTAACATTTTTTTTTTCATTTATTCCTTTTTTTTTTCTTTTTTTTATTCTTTTTTTTTGTAAAGAGACGTTTTTTTTTCAGAATCAGAAGCCTTTTTTTCATTTTCTATCATCTTTTATTTTATTTAACTATCTTTTTTACATTTAGGTTTATTTTCTTTAATCAAAAGTTAAATCTTGTGTCGACTTCAACAAGTCCAGGATTATCACTAGGGATCTGAAACTTATAATTTAAATTCTGAAGATGACTTTTAACAAAATCTAATAAAATAGGTTTGCCTAAACTGTGAATACCCTGTCCGCATATTATTTCCAGCTTTTTAAACGTAACCGCACGATTACCATGTGCATCTTTAGCATATTGCTTTTCTCTCAAAATAGCAAACTTAATGGCGTATTCGGCAATAAGAATAGTCATTCCATGCAAGTCAAGCATATGTTTGTCATCTTGAACATATTTTTTTATTTGTTTAAAAAAAATTATAAATAATTCGCAATTTTGTTCAACAAATGCATTATCAAAAGTCGTACAAAGTGGAAGAGAACAGTAATTTCGGTCTTTAACTGTCATTGTTAAGACAGGAAAATCTGCGTGCTTGAAAATTGTTTTTATTTCTTTGTCTTCAAGCACATCTGATTTACATTTTAAGCATGGTAAATCTGTTTCAGATATTTTGATTATATAAAGCGTGACAATCCCTTGGCTTTCTAAACTTTCGGTCTCTTTTACCCTTTTCGGGACATCAAAAGATAACATACCGTTTTTAGACGCACATGCATCGCTACTTTTATCCTCCGTTGTTGAAATAAAGGGTCTCCACCTTGTTTTCCGTCTATTCTTCCTCCTTCTATTTCCCCTTCCCATTATAATACACAAACACCCGTTTAAATAAAAACATATCCAGGTCGCAGGCGATTTATAAAGCTGTACAATGACTAGGTAAATAGAAATTTGCTGCGCAATAATTCAATTATAATTAGAAACATGACGTGTATCTTTGTTTGTTTTTTTTTTGGTATATTTTTAAAGATGATATAGTTTAAACTTGTTGAACTTGTTTTTAACAAAGTAAAAATACAAGTGTCATGTTACAATTATGCAAGGTAGATATGAGCTGTTGACTGAATTATTTAAATCAAAATACATAATGAACTTTAGAAACAGTTTGTAAAGTTTTAGCATGAGTGTCGTTTGTTTAGCAAGTAGATTTTAAATGTTACTTTCATTGTGATAACAATTTAATATGTATTACTTTATCGAACGAAGTTCGCATTTAGCCAACGTTTCAAAATTATAAATAAAACTATATTTCATTAAAGGTTACATCTATCAATTCATTTTTCTGAAGGAAAAAAGGTTTCAAATCTCTCAAATATTATTTCAACTTCATTAAACTAACAGCAAGCAGTCAATCACGCATATTAATATGCTTTTCCGGTACAATCCAAGCGGGGCGCAAGACTTGCTATTGCACCTTTGATCGAATCTTTATATTGAATCTAAAGTAAACAATATATTGATCTCAGTGACCACTGATAAATTATATTGACAAGGTACATTTAATGAAATTGCACATTTCAAGTGGGGTTAATTTTAAAGAAACTGTCCTCAGATGTATGTCTTTGTTGTTTCATACTGTCTTGGTGACACTTTTGTTTGTGTCCCTTGCTGTTTTCTCGTCTACGGTAAGTATCTTCCCATTTTCCCCTAGTTTTTTTTTTAATTTGCCCCTCCCCTTCCCAGTACTTCAAGTCCCCTTCCCCTGTGCCCTTTTACTTTGTGGGCCTATTAATAAATCAATTGTT
This sequence comes from Ruditapes philippinarum, assembly GCF_026571515.1. Taxonomy (NCBI): domain Eukaryota; kingdom Metazoa; phylum Mollusca; class Bivalvia; order Venerida; family Veneridae; genus Ruditapes; species Ruditapes philippinarum. The sequence goes on from NW_026861017.1 coordinate 26,746, forward strand.
TTTGATTTCCTTACCGTTTACTATTATTTCCTTTCATGTATAATTATTAAGTGATTATCCTGTCCGTGCTCTACTTTGTACCCTGTCCTGTTTTTGTTTAGGGTCTTTCTTGGCTCCTGGCCGTTGGTCCGTGTGGGGGTTGCGTTCATTGAAATCCACCTTTCCTTGTTGATCTTGTTTACCATATTTTTTGGCTTTTATAAACATGCAGTAAAATATGTTACCTTTTTTAAAGGACTCACAATTACACGATAAATTTCATCTAAAACATTTCAATAATCGACTAATTTCGCCTTATAGTTAGAGTCAACGTACATGTAATCGTTCTATTTGTAAAAATGCTATCAATTCATACATTGTTGTGCAAACAATAATGACATTAGAATCATATTGGTACATTATTGAAATATTGTTTGGTTATGACCCTGTCACTTTTGGGCGAAACATATTTGCTTTCTGAGCTTCACATTAAATCTTATGACTTTAAAGGTCATCTACTTGAGAGTTTTTTGAAAAGGATGTAATGCAATTTTTCACAGTGATCATGAAGTTTGATTCAATGACCACAAAATAAAACACAAAAGACAAGTATGTTACACATAAAGTCAATGTGCCCATGACTTTTTACCTAATGAAGAAAACCTAGTTTATTGACTTGTCATGGCCAATGACTCTACCATATTAATCAAACTTACGTTTTCATGTTCATTCTTAAGTAATTGGTCCGAAAAGTATTTAAACAAAAAACACAAAATGCCACTGTGACCTTGACCTTAAATTTTATAACTTAATAAGGGTCATTTACTAGCTAAATGCAATTCCTTAAGACTTTCTTAAGGATAAGACGAAATGTAAATGTGTCCTTGGCCTTTTGACCTCAATTCAATAGGGACCATATAAAGAAAGTATAAACAAAGTGATGCTAATACCTCTTAAAGTTATTTATTGGACAACGGAAACATACGGAATGACGAATATACCTACGAACAAACGGACTTCTCCATTAAACCACCAAGCAAAAATAGTTAAAAACTTACCCTTTTTTCTCAGTTACATGTTTTAAGCAACCGCATTTCTTAAGCAGACAATATATATAGTTGGGCTTCCCTCAGGAAGCGGCTAAATATTTTGTATCATTTTATACCATAAACAACAAGTATATAACCGGGATACTCACACCCATGCACCCGAAACGTATGATCTTTTTATACATAAAAAAATCAACGGATCACTACCGATCACCTTAACAGATTTGTACTTGCCATACAGGTTCGAGCAAAAGAAGTTCGACAATATATTTTTGTATCAATTACAGCAAAAGTTGTAGGAGGAATGCCCGAAGGACTCCAACGTTGATAAGAAAAAATGTATGCAATGATTTTCCGAAATGTGGAGATTTCTGTACGTCACGTGATGCTAATTGCATTTTATAGAGAATGGAACAAGGTCGATAAACGGCATGAACCTTATGGTGACTCACATATCTTATTAAAGACTTACTTTCTATCGTCATATCATTGTCATAGAACTTTATACGTTTCTATTACAAAAATTGATACCTTTCAGAAATCAAAATATCCGTTGAATACCTAAAGATGACACCCACCTCATTAGATTTAGATAAAGGTTGTGCATACTTCTTCCTGTTTTACTGCAAACCATTTACATGTTATTTGTTTCGGCAAACCGATAGCATAATTACTTAATGTTCTCTAAAACTGCCAGGAATAATGTATACTTGAAGAAATCATGCTTGAGTATTAAAATCGAAGCGTATTTTTATCCTGTAAGTCAATGCATTAAATCAAGTATGTTTCAAGCTATTCCAATAAAATGGAATAAAAACAACACAAGAAAGGGAGGTAAGAAAAATATCTCTTTAACTGAAATACACTCTAAACCCAAATTTTTGTGCGAATGATAAGCGTTCATAATGATTTACACACTTATTGACTAATAATAAAATACGCTTAAACGTGTCGTAATTAAGCACAAGAAACACACTGGCAGTTTCTGTAACAAAAGTTATCATAAGAACTCCAGGACATATTTTGAGTATCACAAGAACTCCGTGACTTCTTTTACGACTTTAGGCATCAACAGACGGTAGGATTTAGTTGTACAACACTAACGATATGATGTACAGAGCAATACAACACTTTCATTCATATCCTAATTCTATATTGTATGAGTCATCAGTTTTCCATCCAAAGCGCTTTCCTCCAAATAGATCCTTTGCAGAATTTACACACTATCATTCTGGAATATGTGTAAATGTTATGATTGTTGATATTGACCAATTAAGAAGATTGATTAAGAGGTAGACCAAAAGGTATGACCGTTGTTAGCACGGCGGGAGTATTTATGAAATTACCATGATCTGAAATGAATGGAATAACTGACCAATCAAAACTCTGTTTTTTCCCTTCGTGTATAAATTGTACAGAAAGGCAGTATCAAGGGTTTTTACCATTTTAACTGATTATATAAATGTCTTCATTGAAACATCACAATTACCAAATGAAGGAGCAATGAAGAGTATCTTACAGTGTAATCTATTTCAACGTGATGTTAATGATAACAAGTTTTACAGCACAAGCCCTTAAAATGGTCGGAAATCGGAATAAAAAGGGTAACAAGTATGCGACATTAGTGTTTCTTGGCGTTATTCTTGTAACATATTGCAAGCGTGTTAATATACTGCGCGTTTCAATATGCTGCGCCTATATTGTGCTCTATTTTTCATTTATTAATCTAATATTTATTTATTTTGTTATAAATTAATTAATTAATTTATTTATTTTATTTAATTATTTATTTACTTATTGTTTAACAAGCTATTTATGTTATCTCCATTATAAGCTTAGCAGGATTATTGTTCTTAAAAATCGTAAAAAAAAATTATGATAATAATAATAAAATATGATTAATCATTTATTATTGTGAAAAAAATTAAAGATTGAAACTGTTTCTTTATTCCTCTCTGTCAATATAATCGCAGAAAACTTGTTCAGACATCAACATTGATTTATCATCAAGACTTTAGAAACTAATTAAAAACATTTATCATTTTGATATATGAACGTTTCGGTGATGTTTTTTTTTTAAATAATTTAAATAACATTGAAAGAAAGTAAATGATCAATGAATAAACAATAATGAGTCGTAATTGAAAATCTTATAACATTTAATTTTCATTAAATACCCATATTCATTGAAAAGTGAATTTACACGTTATGGTTCATATCTTTTGTAGAAACATCGGTTAGCAATCATATAGGCTTGTACATCCATTGCTTCTTTTGTGTAATCTAAAGCTTTGTGCCAAAAGCAAGACAAGTGACACTGTACCGATGGTAAACGCGTCGACCTAGTAATCTAGAGTGCTGGTCGCGTCAGGGGCAGGCTGTTGTTCATTGTATTCATTGGTTGGTACTGGTTGGTTTTAGGAACGGATTTGAGAGTGTTTCAATAAGCTTATAGCTTCCACCACTATCAACAGCCGAACTAAAACAAATTCGTATGAACTAAAAGCAAAACCAAATAAACAATAACAATGACCTATTTTTGTGTTATCAAATTATACCATCTTAGTCAAATACAAAATTAGACAAACAACACACATAATAACAATTTATAACGCATCTTATAGGGATTCTTTGGAACAGAACATTAAGTTGTGCCTTATTTAAAGTTGTTGTAAGAGATCTTTTTTGAGCAGCGTTTGGAGTTCTTATCATGAAGTCTCGGTAAGCCCTATTCGCCTAATAGTGTTCCTATACTTCATAAAGAGCTATATAAGGAATAAATGTTACATTTTGTCGGATACAGCGCATCAATAATCAAACACAGGGTAAAAGTAATTAATGATGTTAAATTCATTGCATGTTATATATGTCAACAAGAGATAAAGTCCCCTGGTCCGTCCGAAAGATATTTACACATTACAAACGACACTTACATGTATACAATGGACGTTAATTATCAAAATGGCGTCAAAATATGAATAAAGCTGCTACTGCGTAAATCAAGCATTAAAAATATGGCTATCAATACTGTAAATCAATCATTAATAACACATAACATGTAAGTTATCACTTAACTATTTAATCGTTTAACTTTACTTAGAAATTTTAATACATTTTTTGTCAAGTGTGACTCTCTTGAAGTATTTTAGCTCATCTTTAATGTCAAAAAATCACCATGCCATTTTAGAAGAGCTACATTGTATTCATTTAAAACCAATTCCGTTGTCGAGGGGTTGGAGTCGATGACTTCTTATCCGGTTACCTCTCTGGCGTAGGTTCGATCCCCGAGAGATGCTTTGGTAGTTTAGCACGGAGGAAGGTAGTCTAGTACTGGTGTAACTCTCCAGGAACAATGGTTAGGAAACTATCCGCCTATAGGACTGAAATACTGTTGGAAAGGTGTAAAATGAAACAAACAAACAAACAAAAGTATTTATTTGATTCAGAAAAAAAAATATTTATTGTTAACAGTAAGCGTTCGACGTAGACACAAGCAATAATCCACAGATAATGTCCAGACCGAAATAAAATAGACATATTAAATGTAACATAAGGGTGTGTTCGGCAAAACACGATGCTACAAACATTGAACTCAAGGAGCTGTTATTATTTAAATAGCTTATTATTTGTCTATTTGACGTTGTGTGTAATTTAGCCAGGTTTGTGATTTGTTTCCAGAAGAATCCATAAAGAGTGCGACATAGCTAGTCTATTGTTATACGCCCTCTTATGTTTGATAAAATAACTTCTTTTAGTTTGTTTACGTTTGCCATTATATTTAATTCCTTTACAAAGTACTTAAACAGGCTGATGAAAATGCCAAATCGGGCTTATGACAAATGCATGACATAAATTACTATATTTCTAAAACAAAATTAATTAATATGTTTCTTTCCAACTTGTTTTGTTTATTTTTTTTCTAAGAATTATTTCCCTTTTCCCATTTTTTGGAAACAAAATATTTAAAGTTCAGATAAATTATGTTGTAATGTTAAATTCTTAATAGAAATGTGCTTATCAACTTCATTTTGCTCTGGTTTATTGCACCAGTACCTATTTATATATATCTGGATTAAATATTCTGGTTCTGGCATTTTTATTTTGAAAATTCTTTGACACTGAACAGTATACTTTGAAGTTTTCTCTGAAAACTGAATGAAATGTATGTTGACAGGTGTTGGCGCAATGAATTAGAGCATTAAGGACGTTTTCGGGAGTTTTCATATAGACATATAGGCAAAATTAAAACTCTTCAATAGAATTTCTTTAAACTTGGCATGTTAGAATATAATAACAGAAACATTTTAAGCGAAAAAAGTGGGGTCACCGTTCTCGTTTTTGAGTTATCTGCCCCTGAATTAGAATTTTCTACTTATATGAGGTCAATTCAAGGGCAAATAACTTATACATACTTAAATCAATTCTTGTTTTTACTTCTTTATTATATTTTTCTTTTTACTGTTGAGTACGATACATAATAACATACGATTCCTTATAGCATTTCTGTTATTTTTTTTCAATGAAAATAGAGAAACTTTAAATTCTTTAAAAAAAGGCCATTTTTAAGAAAATTATGCACAGGTTTAAAGAAGAAGTGGAAGAAAAATTATCCACTCTAAATTCCTTCTTGAAATTCTGCATATCGACTAAAACGAAGGTAAGCTTCATGAAAATAAGAAAAAAAATTGTATTGTTTTGTTTTTTTTGTCATTGCAAATTATCTGCCCTTGAATTTAACGAAAAAGTCCAATTCAAGGGCAGATAACTCGAAAATAGGAACGGTGACTTCAATTTTTTTTTCGCTTTAAATGTTTCTGTTATCATATTCTAACAACATGAACAGTTTTTATTTTGCCTATATGTCTATATAAAAACTCCCGAAAACGTCCCTAAGAAGTTATTTAACCTATTTTGTTTTACATTTTGCGTATGTAACATATTTTTAAGGACTTCAAAAATTATGTGTTACAAAAACATGAGAAAGGGGAAATAATTCTCACAAAAGTGACAGTAACCAATTATTTTTTCTTTCTATTTAATGTCAAATATTATTCTCAATAAACAAACAAAGTTTCAAAGAAATGTCTTTATTACTTTTTTAGAAATATGATTTTTTATGTCATAAGCCTGATCGGGCATTTTCACCAGGCCTGTTAAAAGTATCAATA